>NC_058131.1:167138601-167158423 GCF_016433145.1 Gracilinanus agilis | reverse complement strand
GTCCCCACTTTGTCCCCTCTTACTCTTTACTAAAGATCTCTCTCTCTCTCTCTCTCTCTCTCTCTCTCTCTCTCTCTCTCTCTCTCTCTCTCTCGTCAGTCTGTCTCTATCTGTCTCTGTCTCTGTCTCTCTCCCTCCCCCTTTCCTTTCTCTCTCACACATACATGCCCTGGGGGAGGAAAGGGCACAAGAAAGGGACCAGAGCTGAATGAACATTCTGTCCTGCCTGGAATCAAAGGGGGTTGTGATTAATTCCATCTCTCTTGCCCAGAAGAGTGAAGAAACATTTCCCAAGATGCAAAATACAAACACAGAGACCCACAGATACTTTCTCTAAGAACATTGCCTGTCTGTCAGCCCTTAGTCCTCACCCACCTATCTAACTTTCTCACTCCTACTCATCCCAAAATTGTTGTTTAACAGATAGCTCAATAGTGTGATGAATGGAGTACTAAGTCAATATTCATGACTTTGATTGTAGCTACCTTGCACAAGTCATAAACCTTATCTGACTTTCTAGACCTTTTCTAGTATTATTACATAATTAATATTAATATTATATATAATTATATATAAATAATAATTAATTAACCATATATATGTATAAATACATTTTTCCCTCCCAGGTACTCTTTTATGTGTTGTCTTCCTGCATTAGAAAGTAACTTCCTAGAGGGCAAGGACTATTGCTTGTATTCCTATTCCCCAATGCCTGGTGCATAGCAAGCATTTAATAAATACTGGTGGATTTGAATTAGCCTTATTAGTTCTATTTCCTCAACTGTAAAATAAAAGGCCTGAAGTCAAGAGGATCCATCTTCCTGAGTTCAAATCTAGCCTCAAGCTTTGATTAGCTTGTGCGACCCTGAGCAAGTCACTTAACTCTTTTTGCCTCAATTCTTAGCAACAACCCTGAGAGGTAAGTACTATTATTATCTTCATTTTACAGATGAGAAAACTGAGGCAGACAGAGGCTAAGTGATTTTTTCAGGATTGAAGACACTAGAAAGTATTTGAGGCTGAACTGAACTCAAGTCTACCTAACGCCAGGTCCAGAATTAGAAATAAGGGATAGCTTTCAACAACTGCAAGCAGTTACTGATTCCTGTTCTCTTTAGCATTATTGAAGTTCAGGTCCACCTTCCTAGAATTAATCAGTCACTCAGTCAACAAACATTTCTTAAGAATTTACTATATTCCCATCACTTGAGAAAAAAATGGCAAAAACATAGTCATTGCCTTTAAGAAACCCATAATTTAATGGTAGAAACAACCTGTAAATAATCATGTCACTACAAGATATATATTTTTAAGGTTGTCTCTCCCATTAAAGTATAAGTGTCTATAATGTGTAAATAACCATGTCCTTACAAAAAAACATGAGAGAGGAGGGAGGTGCAGTAGATAAAGAGCTGGTCCTAGAGTCAGGAAGATTCATCTTCCAGAATTCAAGTCTGGCCTCAGACACTTACTAGTTCTGTGACCTTGGGCAAGTCATTTAACTCTATCCATCTCAGTTTCCTTGTCTGTAAACTGGAGAAGGGAATGACAAACCAGTCTTTGCCAAGAAAACTCCAAATGGAGTCACAAAGAGTCAGAAACAAATGAAAATGACTGAATAACAACAACAAAAAAAGATTTATACAAGAGTGAATGGAGGACTTCCGGTTAAGATGGAGGCAGAGTAAGGAGCAGCACTGCTTGATCTCTCCTAACCGAAGCATACAGGACTCCTCAAGGGGACATAAAAACGAATCCAGATGAATAAAGGGACCCCACAACAGGGTGCAGCATTGAAGGTACGCAGAATCAGGGCATTTCCACCCTATAAAGGGATGAAACAACTCTCACTAAAACGCAAGAGGAAGAAGCCCCTCACCCACCCCCACACCACACACAACACCAAGACCAGCCCACAAGAGGTAAAGCAGGTTTGGGGCACCCATTAAGTCACTGGCAGGTCCAGGGCTTGTTTCTGAGAGCAGCAAGACTTAGGACCCCAAGAGGCTAAAGAACATGCATGGACTCTCCAGAGGACCTGCGCGGGTGAAGGCAGTGCCCTAGGCGCAGACAAGAATCTCGAGCGCAGGCTTGGACCGCGAGTGGGGACCCGGTGCAGATGGCTGCGGAAGCAGCCCCTGAGACTGCTGAAAGAGCCTCGGGCAGAGGGGCAGACCAGGGACAACCAGGAGGCTCGACCCCAAGAACAAGGAGACCTGAGACCTCGGGAGCCTAGGCAGCGCAGACAGAACCTCAGTGTGAGGACAAAGTGGAGAAGGCGCTGGGCTAACAATGGCAAGCCATAGGTAAGCCCAGAAGAGAAAGATTATCAAGAAGAACTCTGGAACACTCGACAACTTTTACACAGAGAAAATCCAGACAACAGAGGAGGACAAACAAGTAATCATATCCAAACCTTCCCAAAATAATGAAAACTGGTCACAAACTATTGAAGAGTTCAAATCAGAGATGATGAGAAAGATGGAAGAGATCTGGCAAGAAAATAACAGTTTAAAAGGCAGAATTTTGCAATTGGAAAGTGAGGCTCAGAAATCAAATCAACTGATAAGCAAATTGAACACCAGATATGACCAGATTGAAAAGGAAAACCAGACCCTAAAGGCTAGAATTGAGCAATTAGAAGCTAATGATCTCTCAAGACAACAAGAACAAATAAAACAAAGTCAAAAGACTGATAAACTAGGAGGAAACATGAAATATCTCAATGAGAAAGTGACAAACCAAGAAAACCGGTCTAGAAGACACAATTTGAGAATCATTGGTATTCCAGAAAAGGCAGAAATTAATAGAAACTTGGACTCCATACTTAAAGAAATTATTCAGCAAAATTGCCCTGAAGTTCTACAACAAGAGGGCAATATAGACATTGAAAGGATCCATAGATCACCATCTACACTGGACCCAATACAGACAACACCCAGGAATAAAATAGCCAAATTCAAGAGCTTCCAAGTAAAAGAAAAAATATTACAAGAAGCCAGAAAGAGACAATTCAAATATGAAGGATCACCAATTAGGATCACACAGGATCTGGGAGCCGCAATGCTAAAAGACCTCAAAGCTTGGAATATGATATTCAGAAAGGCAAGAGAACTGGGCCTGCAACCACGGATCAACTACCCATCAAAACTGACTATATACTTCCAGGGGAAAGTATGGGCATTCAACAAAATTGAAGATTTCCAAGTATTTGCACAGAAGAGACCAGGACTAAATGGAAAGTTTGAAATCCAACCACAAAAATCAAGAGAAACATGAAAAGGTAAATAAGAAACAGAGGGGAAAGAAAGAAAACTCATAATTTTTTAAATTAGCCTCTTTAAGGGCTTCAATAAGATCTAATTATCTGTATTCCTATGTGGAGAAATGCTATGTATAATTCTCTGTAGTGAACTCTATTCACTATTATAGTATTCACTATTATAGCAATCAGAAGAATAATTCATAGGGAATGGGTGGAATACGAAATGGTCTAAGATGACATGGGTGGTGGGAAAGAGGGGGGTGAATAGTAGGGGACACCAAGAGAAACTTGAGTAAATAAGAAAAATAGGATATTCTATTACACACAAAGATGGCATGGGAAGGGGAGGGGACAAATACTAGTATAAGAAGGAGAGGAAGAGAGCATTGAGGTAATATTTAAACCTTACTCTCAGTGTAATCAAACCAGAGAGGAAAGAGTAGCTACGTTATCCATTGGAATAAAAAAAAAACTCTATCTAACCCTACTGAGAAAGTCAGAAGGAATAAACCAAGGGGAGCAGGGAAGTGGGGAGGTCAAAAAAGGGAGGGGAGAAGAAGGGGGAGGGAATTCATTAGGCCTTTAAAAATAAAAAAAGGGGAATAATAAGGGAGGGGCTAGAAAGGGAAGTTAATCAAAGGAGGGGACAAGGGATACCGGCTCAAAGCAAGCCACTGGTTTAAAAGAAAATAGTGTAAGAAGAAGGGGTGGGACTAAAGGAGGATACAAAAATGTCAGTGAATGCACAACTGATAATTATAACTCTGAATGTGAATGGGATGAACTCGCTCATAAAATGGAAGCAAATAGCAGAGTGGATTAGAAACCAAAATGCTACCATATGTTGTCTACAAGAAACACATATGAGGCGGGTGGACATACACAAGTTTAAGGGCTTGAGCAAAATCTTTTGGGCATCAAATAAGAAAAACAAGGCAGGAGTGGCTATTATGATTTCTGACAAAGCCAAAGTAAAAATAGATATGATTAAAAAAGACAGGGAAGGTCATTACATCCTGATTAAAGGCAGTATAAACAATGAGGAAATAACACTGCTCAATATGTATGCACCAAGTGGCATAGCACCCAAATTCATAAAGGAGAAACTGGCAGAGCTCAAGAAGAAAATAGATAGTAAAACCATAATAGTGGAAGATCTAAATACTCCTCTTTCAGATCTAGATAAATCAAACCAAAAAATAAATAAGAAAGAGGTAAGAGAGGTGAATGAAGTCCTAGAAAAATTAGATTTAATTGATATGTGGAGAAAAATAAATAGGGACAAAAAGGAATACACCTTCTTTTCAGCTGCACATGGTACATTCACAAAGATTGACCATGTAATAGGGCATAGAAACATTGCAAACAAATGCAAAAGAGCAGAAATAATAAATGTAACCTTCTCAGACCATAATGCAATAAAAATAATAATTAGTAAGGGCACCTGGACAGGCAAATCAAAAACCAATTGGAAATTAAACAATATGATTCTCCAAAACCAATTTGTCAAAGAACAAATCATAGAAACAATCAACAATTTCATTGAAGAAAATGACAATGATGAGACATCCTACCAAACTCTGTAGGATGAAGCCAAGGCAGTACTCAGGGGTAAATTTATATCCTTGAATGCATATTTTAACAAATTAAGGAGGGTAGAGATTAATGAATTGGGTATGCAACTCAAAAAATTAGAAAGCGAACAAATTAAAAACCCTCAGATGAAAACTAAATTAGAAATACTAAAAATTAAGGGAGAAATTAATAAAATCAAAAGTAAAAGAACTATTGAATTAATAAATAAGACCAGAAGCTGGTATTTTGAAAAAACAGATAAAATAGACAAAGTACTGGTCAATCTAATAAAAAAAAAGGAAAGAAGAAAACCAAATTGACAGTATCAAAGATGAAAAAGGAGACCTCACCTCTAATGAAGGGGAAATTAAGGCAATCATTATAAACTATTTTGCCCAATTATATGGCAACAAATATAACAATTTAGGAGATATGGATGAATATCTACTAAAATATAAATTGCCTAGATTAACAGCAGAAGAAATAGAATACCTAAACAATCCCATATCAGAAATAGAAATTGAACAAGCCATCAAAGAACTCCCTAAGAAAAAATCACCAGGACCTGATGGATTCACAAGTGAATTCTATCAGACATTCAAAGAGCAACTAATCCCAATACTATACAAATTATTTGATAGGATAAGCAAAGAAGGAGTCCTACCAAATTCCTTTTATGACACAAATATGGTACTGATTCCAAAGCCAGGTAGACCAAAAACAGAGAAAGAAAACTATAGACCAATCTCCCTAATGAACATAGATGCAAAAATTTAAATAGAATATTAGCAAAGAGACTCCAGCAAATAATTAAGAAGATCATCCACCATGATCAGGTGGGATTTATACCAGGAATGCAAGGATGGTTCAACATTAGGAAAACCATCCACATAATTGACCATATCAACAGTCTAACAAACAAAAATCACATGATTATCTCAATAGATACTGAAAAAGCCTTTGACAAAATACAGCATCCATTCCTATTGAAAACACTGAAAAGTATAGGAATAGAAGGACCTTTCCTAAAAATAATAAACAGTATATACCTAAAACCATCAACAAGCATCATATGCAATGGGGATAAATTAGAAGCCTTCCCAATAAGATCAGGAGTGAAACAAGGATGCCCATTATCACCTCTATTATTCAACATAGTACTAGAAACACTAGCAGTAGCAATTAGAAAAGAAAAAGAAATTGAGGGTATCAAAATAGGCAATGAGGAGACTAAGCTATCACTCTTTGCAGATGATATGATGGTATACTTAAAAAATCCTAGAGAATCAACTAAGAAGCTGGTAGAAATAATCAACAACTTTAGCAAAGTTGCAGGATACAAAATAAATGCACATAAATCATCAGCATTTCTATACATTTCCAACACACTAGAGCAGCAAGAAGTAGAAAGAGAAACACCATTTAAAATCACCCTAGATAATATAAAACACTTAGGAATCTACCTACCAAAACAAACACAGCAATTATATGAAAACAACTACAAAACACTTTCCAAACTGGATCTAAACAATTGGAAAGCCATTGATTGCTCATGGGTAGGACGAGCTAACATAATAAAAATGACCATTCTACCCAAATTAATTTACCTATTTAGCACCATTCCTATCAAACTACCAAAAAACTTCTTTACTGAATTAACAAAAACTATAACAAATTTCATTTGGAATAACAAAAGATCAAGAATATCAAAGGAAATAATGAAAAAAAATGTGAAGGAAGGGGGCCTACCAGTACCAG
This sequence comes from Gracilinanus agilis, assembly GCF_016433145.1. Lineage (NCBI taxonomy): Eukaryota > Metazoa > Chordata > Mammalia > Didelphimorphia > Didelphidae > Gracilinanus > Gracilinanus agilis. Next base: position 167,151,825 of record NC_058131.1, on the reverse strand, counting down.
ATATTAAACTATACTTTAAAGCAGCAGTCATCAAAACAATATGGTACTGGCTAAGAGACAGAAGGGAGGATCAGTGGAATAGACTTGGGGTTAATGACATCAGCAAGACAGTCTATGATAAACCCAAAGAGCCCAACTTTTGGGACATGAATCCACTATTTGACAAAAACTGCTGGGAAATTTGGAAAACAATATGGGAGAGATTAGGTTTAGATCAACATCTCACACCCTACACCAAGATAAATTCAGAATGGGTGAATGACTTGAATATAAAGAGGGAAACTATAAATAAGTTAAGTGAACACAGAATAGTATACTTGTCAGATCTCTGGGAAAGGAAAGACTTTAAAACCAAGCAAGAGTTAGAGAAAATTACAAAATGTAAATTAAATGGTTTTGATTATATTAAACTAAAAAGCTTTTGTACAAACAAAAACAATGTAGTCAAAATCAGAAGGGAAACAACAAATTGGGAAAAAAATCTTTATTACAAAAAACTCTGACAGGGGTCTAATTACTCAAATATACAAGGAGTTAAATCAATTGTATAAAAAATCAAGCCATTCCCCAATTGATAAATGGGCAAGAGACATGAATAGGCAATTTTCAGGTAAAGAAATCAAAAGTATCAATAAGCACATGAGAAAGTGTTCTAAATCTCTAATAATTCGAGAAATGCAAATCAAAACAACTCTGAGGTATCACCTCACACCTAGCAGATTGGCTAAAATGAAAGAAGGGGAGAGTAATGAATGCTGGATGGGATGTGGCAAAATTGGGACACTGATGCATTGCTGGTGGAGTTGTGAACTGATCCAACCCTTCTGGCTGGCAATTTGGACCTATTCTCAAAGGGCTATAAAAGACTGCCTCCCCTTTCACCCAGCCATACCATTTTTGGGTTTGTACCCCAAAGAGGTCATAGATAAACAGACTTGTATGAAAATATTTATAGCTGCACTTTTTGTGGTGGCAAAGAACTGGAAAAGGAGGGTATGTCCTTCAATTGGGGAATGGCTGAACAAATTGTGGTATATGCTGGTGATGGAATACTATTGTGCTAAAAGGAATAATAAACTGGAGGAGTTCCATGTGAATTGGAAAGACCTCCAGTAACTGATGCAGAGTGAAAGGAGCAGAGCCAGAAGAACACTGTTCACAGAGACTGATATAATATGGTAAAATCGAATGGAATGGACAATTCTGTGGGATTTATGGAAAAGATGCTACCCACATTCAGAGGAAGGACTGCAAGAGAGGAAACATATAAGAAAAACAACTGCTTGAACGCATGGGTTGGGGTGGACATCATTGGGGATGTAGACTCGAAACTACCACACCAATGCAACTAACAATTTGGAAATAGGTTTCGATCAATGACACATGTTAAAACCAGTGGAAATGTGCGTCGGCCATGGGTGGGGGAATTGTGGGGGGTAAAAGGGAAAGTAGGAGCATGAATCATGTAACCATGTTAAAAATGAATATTAATAAACGTTTAAAAAAAAAGAGAGTGAATGGAAGGTTTTCCCAGAGGAAAGATACTTAAGTAGGAATTAAGAGACTCAGAAAGGCTCCCTATAGAAGGTGGGATTTGAATTGAGCCTTGAAGGAAGCACAATTTTAGAGGCCTTTTAAATTTGGGTAATCAAGTCCTATTAAGAATCAAGAAATGACCGTTTTTGGAGGTCAAAACAGAAAAGGAAAGAGCTTGTGGGAGCTCCAAACTCTTCACTGTACAGAGCTGAGCCTACAAAGTTTAGGTTTAGATAGGGAGTGGGCTTTGGGTCCATACAATTAATATTCTTACTCCTAGATGATTCTATGAAGGCATAGAACATGTCTTTATATTGTTTGTCCCTTCCTCAGGGCCTCAAATAGAGCCTTGCATAAAATAGATGCTCAAGATATAGTTTCTGAATCAATATAAACATTTTTAAATGAATGTACAACAAATGAAAATAGGTAATAATTTCTAATACTAATTTACATTGATGTAACAAGCTAAAGTTATGCAACATTTTCATCTGTTTTTTACTTCATCCTCATTATTAGGCTCATTATTAGGTATTAAAAGCAAAGCTGTTTTGTGAATTTTACTACACACAATCATGTTTTAAAACTTCATGTGATATTGTTCAGTTGTTTTGGTTGTGTCTGATTCTTTTTTTTCCATAAAGCCAAAATATTTTTCTTTTTATTCTTTTTTAACATTTTATTTTTATTTTATTTTAACAACAAATTTCCACATAAAATTTCCAGTTATATGATTCATGTTGTCTCTCTCTCTTATTCCCTCCCCACTCTGGGAGTTGACAAGCAATTCAATCTGGATTACTTTGTCTGATTCTTTGTGACCTCATTTGCAATTTCTTCGTAAAGATAATGGTTTGCTATGTCCTTCTACAGCTGATTTTATTAATAAGGAGCCTGAGGCAAACTGGGCTTAGTGACTTGTCCAGGTTCACACAGCTAATGCGTGTCTGAGCCTGGATTTGAACTCAGGTCTTCCTGACTCCAGGCCCAGAGCTCTATCCACTGTACCACCTAGCTGCCCTTGTTATATTCAGAGACATTCGAACGTGACCAATGGCAAAGAAAACCTTAATACTGCACTGAAAATAAAACATTTTTAAAGTAATTTTTAATATAGTATGAGAAGAGGAAACTAAAAAAAAGTTTCATTTTTGACTCAGTTTTAATTAACTCAATTATTTCCCAATTCATTAACAAATTTATGAACTTCCTTTAAGTGGCTTCATTTTTTTAAACAATAAAAGTGGCATTTGTTCATTTTTATAAACTGAATTCCTTTTGGAGCACTGAACCCAAAAGTCTTTGCCCAAGCTCGCTCAGGTCCTTCCTGATTTGCAACTGAACCAGCTTTTGCTTCTGAGTTATCATATACAGAACTAGACAAACAGAATTTGGCCTGCTTGTATGCTAATCTGTCTATCAAATCAGTCAAAATTCAGAGAACAAGTTTTACTATTTTGTGGTCCCTGATAAATTGTCATGGCCCACAAAGTTTTTTAGCATTTTATCCCTGGTGTCCATATAGTCTCCTTTTTCTTTGAAAATTATATTTTGTGGGGCACATAAACATTGTAAATCACTTATTTCTTTAAATTCAACTTAAAAAGGAAAAAAACACTTAAAGTATCTATTGTGTACAGAAATCTGGAGAGAATACAAAGTTTAATTATGACACAGCCTCCTGACCTCATGGAATTTGAACTCTAGTCAGTAAATATGTACAACCCAAAAGAATTCTGGGTAAGAGAAATACAAAGAGGTGTTCTATGAGGATCGGTAGCAAGGTCATTATTGATTGAGGTGGAGGGCAGGGAAAGTAGGGGAGGAGCTTGCACTTGAGATGGGCTTTAAACAACAAAATAGCCTGGGAACCCAAAGGACAATAAAGGCACATGGCTGATATGAGTATTGAAGTAGGATACAAAGGGAATAATTGGGAAAGGGAAGGGAATAACTGAAAAAGGAAAGTCTAGTTATAGGAAACTATATAAGTAAAGGAATAAACGCATGAGATATGTAAGACAATTAGTCAGATTTGCCTAGAGCAGAGAATATTTGGAAGGCAGGAGCAAGAGAAGTCAGGCAGCTAGGTAATGAAAAGGTCAGAATGCCAGACCTGGGGTCCGGAAGACTTGAATTCAAATCCAGCCTCAGTCTCTTAGTAGCTGTGTGACTCTGGGCAAGTCACTTCACCCTGTTTGCCTCCATGTCCTCATCAGTAAAATGAGTTGGAGAAGGAAATGGCAAAACCCTCCAGTATCTTTGCTAAGAAAACCTCAAATGGGCTCACAAAGAGTTGAGCACTTCTGAAAAACATCTAAAACAACCAGAAAAATCTGGAAAGGTTTATAGTATTTTCCATACAAAAACCCTGTGAATCAGGCAGTACAAATATTATTCAACCCATTTCCCACATGATGAATGTGAGATTCAGGAAGGTTAACATGACCACGATCATAGAGCCAGTAAATGTCAGAGCTAGAATTCCTGGTTTCAGAATCAGGCCTCATTCTGCTATGGTACAGTATGATTATACATAAGGAAGATGAGGTTGGGAGCTGCTTCCTGGATGCTGGATTAGATATAGAAGTGGGGGAGCTATTATAATAACAGTGGTAGGGACCAGAAGAGAATGAAGGCTTGTAATATTAATTAGGTAGAACATAGATGGCCCAGTGGACAAAGCAATGGATCTGGAGTCGGAAAGACCGGAGTTCAAATTTAATCTCAGACACTTACTAGCTGTGTGATGATGGCCAAGTTACTTAACTTCTGTCTGCCTGAATCTCCTCTTGCATAAAATGGGGATGCTAAGTACACCTATATCCCAGAGGTGTTGTGAGGTTAAGAGGAAATATTTTCAAAGTGATTTGTTTTTTAGTCATTTTCAGTCATATCTAGCTCTTCATGATCCCATTTGGAGTTTTCCTGGCAAAAGACTGGTGTGGTTTGCCATTTCCTTCACTAGTTCAATTTTTACAAATGAGGAAACTGCAGTAAACAGGGTTGTATCTTGTCCAGGGCTATATTGCTAGTAAGTGTCTGAGGTCAAATTTGAACTCAGATTTTCTTGACTCCAAGCCCAGCACTCTATCCACCGCACCAACTAGCTACCCATAAAAATGCTAGCTATTATTATATTATTGGAGACGGGACCTTTAGTCCCACTGAAGCTACCTGGATAAGAAAATTCCCTCTGGCAACAAAGATTGACACTTTCTTTGCAGTATATAGTTTTAGAAAGTTGACCCGAAAGGAGTCAAGAGAGAAAGGCAGGAGAAAGAGCTTATGATGGTGGAATCAGAATTTTCTCTTCCACCTTACCTCTTATATGCAAAGTTGATTTCATGATTGTAGTTCCTATCTTGGGAAAATTAGGAAGAAAAAATATCTCTAACCCACCTCCAGGGTCAAAACATTTTGAGAGAAGAAGGATACAAATGCAGACTAGACAAGATGCTAATGACTTACCTAAGAAAACAAAAATGTCTCTATGACCACCACCATTCCAAACCCAAAGCAATGTCTACACAAAGGCTACTAGGTGTCACAGTGAATAGAATGCTGGACGTAGAGTTAGGAAGGCCAGAGTTCAAATCCAACCTCAGACACTTGCTTAGCTATGTGATAATTTGACAAGTCACTTCATAATCTCTGTACTTCTGTTCCTCATCTATAAAATGAGGATAATAATAGCACCTACTTCACTGGGTTGTTGGGAGGAGCAAATGAGATAACTGAGTTGAAGCATTTTATCCTAGTTATTTTATTACTATTATTCTATAGGCAGGAATCTCAAGGCAGCTAAGTGACACAAGGGATAGAGCACTGGGCTTGGAGTCAAGAATACCTGAATTCAAAGTTAGCCTCAGACACTTACTAGCTATGTGAATAATGATCCTGGACAAATCACTTAACCTCCATTTGCCTCAATCCACTAGAGAAGGAAATAGCAAACCACTCCAGTATCTTTGCCAAGACAACCTTCTACACCATACTGGCATGCCATGGTTCACAGGGTCAGGAAGAACTGAATGATTTAACAACCGCTATAAAAGACAGGAAAGGTAGAAGAGGCAGAAAATGGAAAGTTTTAGAAATCAGTATGAACCATACCAACTCTCTGAAAAATAAAATGTGAGCAGAAGTGCTGGTAATTTGTTGGAAATAAAGATTTTAGGCCTCTCAAAAAAACAAGGAGGCCTTTGGAAAATACTTGTCGAGCCAGCAGGCCTTTAGAGAGCAACGTAAATTGGAAGTTGACTTAATAGATATGACAAAATTAAGTTTAGGGGATGGGGGGGAAGAAGGTAGAAAATAGTGAAAGAAGTAGAGATTTATCTGAAAAAAAGAAATAGTTGAAAATAGCAGGTATTCCAAAAATAAATTCTTGAGTCAGAAATAAAGTTAGAGCTATGAGTATATTTTGGTGGTGCTGAAATGAGCCATTAAAATTACTTTCTTGACGTCAGATTTAATAGGGCAGCAATGATCCAAATTTGAAGTTTGCCTGATGAACTTCGATTAGGAGTTCTTAGAGAAAGAAATGGGAGGAAGGAGAAAATTAGCTCTCAAGCACATCTCTGTAAAATGAAAAATTTGAAAGAGACCTGAGTTCTAGTCCTTGGTTCTTCCTCTTATTTTCCATTCCACCTCAGAAAAGTCACTTAAATTCTTTGGGTTTGGGGGTTTGGGTGCATCAGCCTCATCATCTATGTGTACATCTTTAGAAAGTATACTTTCAAGGTAAGTGAACTTATCCAGCCTTCAAAATTTCTCCATTTGCTGTAATCAATGGTTTGACCACAATCCAAGACTAAAGTGGATGGAGAGTTGGTACATGACTCTGTTCACAGATGATTGTGCACTAAATGTAGCCTCTGAGATTGCGATACAACAGAGCATGGATTGATCCTCTACCACTGGGGCTAATTTTGATGTGATAGTTAAAACCGAGAAAACAGGTTCTCCACTAGTCCACCTGGCACCATCCACATGTGGAACCATTGACTACAGAAGTCACTTAATAAGCACTTGTTGATTGGCCTACTGATAAATTCTTTCATTTTTCTAGGAACCATAGCATTTTAAGACTGGATATTTCCTTAAAGATCGTCTAGTCCTGATTGACTATTTTGCAGATAAGGAAACTGAGGCAGGCAGGAATTTAGTAACTTGCCTAGAAGAGCCATCTCAGAGTAAGTCACACAGCTAGTGAATGGCAGAGGCAAAATTTGAGCACAAGTCTTGTCGACTCCAGGTTCAGAGCTCTATCATTTAGCTGCAGAGGAAGAAACTGAGACTTGCAGCAAGGAAATGATTTGTTCAGTCATGTAGCTTGACTCTTGAACCCTGAGCCACTGTTCTTTTTTGCAGTGCTACCTCTTCCAACAGCAGTTGAAGCACAGGTCACATTTAAGCAATAAAAATGTTTATATTACCTTGCTCTATAAATTTGCTAATTGTTCTTCCTTATTGCAGCTATTAATGGGTATGGGGTAGCAGGGGCCTCAGAGGGGGAAAGCAATGAACAGTCTTCATCATATCATCACACAAACACTTATTAAGCACCTGCTATGTAAGAGAGGTGGGCGGCTAGGTGGCTCAGTGGATATGGCACCAGGTTTGAAGTCAGGAAGACTCATCTTTCTAAGTTCAAATCTGAACTCAGGAAGCAAATAAGTGGTTCAGTGGATTGAGAGCCAGGCCTAAAGACAGGAGATCATGGGTTCAATTCTGGCCCCAAACGCTTCCTGTGTGACCCTGGGCAAGTCACTTAACCTCAACTGCCTAGCCCTTACAGCTCTTTTGCCTTGGAACCAAGACACAGTATCGGTTCTAAGTTAGAAGGAGAAGGTCTAAAAAAAAAATCTGGTCTCAGACTCTTACTAGCTGTGTGACCCTGGGCAAGTCACTTAAACCTGTTTGCCTCAGTTTCCTCACCTGTCAAGTGAGCTGGAGAAGGAAATGGTAAATCATTCCAGTATCTTTGTCAAAAAAAAAAAGCCCAATTGGGATCACAAAGAATTGGACGCAACTGAAACAACCTCATAATGTGTGAGAGGTACTTTCTTTAATGTTTCAGTATTAGCTCATCATAATCTACACTGCTGCCAGCCTATTGTAGTCTTATGTAACAAAGGCTCCAAGCTAATGTTTTAAAAATTCTCTCCTTTCCTGGCTAGAGCCCCACTTGCCAATCAGTTGGTGCTCCTATCCAGATATCTGCAAGTTGATGCTCTATTATTCATGAAACTTTATCAAGTCAGAAGAAACCTCAGAGGTCATCTGCTCAGACACTTTTCATGAACAAAAATATGATCTACAACATCCCTGATGTATGGTTATCCAGCTTCTGTGGGAAGACAACTGTTGGCAGTGAATCTATTCACATGCTTTCCTGAAGCCATTCATTCCACTTTGGAGTAGCTCTCATTGTTAAGAAGTTTTTTCTTTCATCACACCTAAATGAATCCTTCTGTAACAATCCCTACCAGTACTCTGCAGTCACAGAGTGATAGATTGAGAGCTGGAAGAGGCCTAAACATCCCTAAAGTCCAACCTCCTTGAAGGATGAGTATAGAGGACCAGCTCTATATGGTAGGGGTCCTGAGTGGCGTTTTACGGCGTCGGATTGCTAAGACAGGAAAAAAAAGAAACTGAGAACAGCCGAACTAGAGGTTAGCCCATGCTGATCCAACGCTATGGGATTTTGGACTTTATTTTATACTGGTTTCAAACAAAGAACACAAAGAAAGAATCACAGCTGTGAAGGGGCTACAAATCATACACAATTCATTAAAGCCTAAAAAATAGAGATATGGGTGCAAAGACAAGGGCCAAGTTCCAACTACCAATTAGTAGGGGATAATTCTGGAAGCAGAAATAAATTTCATGGAGATGTTTACTAATTGCATTCTGCCTTGATTTACAGATCTGCACCTGGTCAGATAGTCTGGACTAAATTGTCCGGCTCCAGTCCTTATCTAAGTAATATATTTTTTAGGTTTCAGGCTTCTTAATTATCAAGGAGAGGAATTGTTAACTCAGTAGCTGCTGGTCTGGTTAAGGACTCAAAGCTTTCCAATAAGAATATTGAGAGAATGTGGGGATCTAAAAATGAGTCAAAAGAGGAGCCTCAGATTTTTACCTTAGATGGTCCATTCTATCTGCATCTGACATGCAGTGCAGAAAAATCATACACGTAGTTTTACTTGCCGATGATTTTGTAATGGGATCCAGATAAAACATCTATTACAGACTCTGTTTCTCTAAATGACTCCTAATAGCCTCTTGGAGGGGTCAAGTTGTTTTTGGATTAATCTACCTGCTGGTACCAGAACTTTTCAGGGCTCAGGTGATCAGGACCAAACACAAAGACTGCCTAAGCCTGGATTGGTCACGTAGGGAATCCAGATAACAGGCCCTAAATTTGACCCTATTTCTCCAATTGGCTCTTTACATCTAACGGCTTTCAACAGATGAGGATGCTGAGACTCAGGAAATGGAATTGACTTTCTCAAAGTCATGTAGGTAGTAATTGTCAAAGATAGGATTGGAGATCTGGTTCTCTGACTTCAGAGGCAATACTCTTCATCATTCCATGATGTTTTACGATATTACCTTCCACCTCTTTTGTAGAATCCCACTCAAGATTGAGCCCCCTTTTAGTTCCATAAGGGAATCACTCTAAGTAGAATTCATTTATCCCAGCTGTGTGACCCTGGGCAAGTCACTTAACCCCCATTGCCTAGTCCTTCCCACTCTTTTGCCTTAGAATCAATACACAGCATTGATTCTAAGATGGAAGGTAGGGTTTTAAAAAAGGAAGAAGAAGAAGAAATCATTTAAATGTAATTGTGATCAGAGCACAGGAATTGGCACAAGAATGAATAATCCCAAGAAAATTAATTCCAGCAGTGTCTTAGGGTCACCTCAACCTTGCCTTTAAAATAAAATCCTTTAACTTCTGTGTTAGTATCACTTTTAAGACAGAAAACTATCAAGGGCTGGATAATCAGGATTAAATGACTTACCCAAAGTCATACTGCTAGGAAGTATCTGAGACCAGATTTAAAGTAGGCTGGTATTACAAAGTACAAGTAAAGTAGTAAAATATAAGTTGATGGGAAAACAAGAAAGGGGCCAGGTTGGGAAGAATTTTAAATGCCAAGCAAAGGAGGTTACATTTGGTCCTAGAAGTAATAAAGACCCAATGAAGCTTATTGCATAGAGTAATCACACAGTCAGACCCAAGTTTTAATAAAGAAAATCACTAGTGACTGTGAAGGATAGCTTGGAGTTGAGAGGTGCTAGAGGTAGAAAGTCCAAAAGGGAGACTATTACAATAGACCAAAGGAGAGCTGAAAAGGGCCTAAACTGGAATAGTGGCTAAGTGAATGACAGTGTGTGTGTGTGTGTGTGTGTGTGTGTGTGTGTGTGTGTGTGTTTTGCAATTTATGAATATGTAGTGAGGGAAAGTGAGGAGGTAGAGCCTACACCAAGGACGCAAACAGAGTGACTAGAAGGATCATGGTGGACTCAAAGATAATTTTTAAATTAAATTAAAAAGATCATTTTTAAAAATTCAGAAAAGAAATGGATTGGGACAGAGGAATTGGAGGAAAGATAATGAGTTCATTTTTGCATAGGATGAGTTTGAGATGCCTATGGGTCATTCAGTTTGAAATGTCCAATCCAAAGTTGGTGATGTAGGACTAGACCTAAGGATAGAGATCTCAGTGTCATTTGCATGAGATGGTCCTTGAATCTATGGAGTTAATGAGGTCGCTAAGTGAAAAAGTATAGAGAAAAATATTCCAAAGGATGCGAGATTTGAGCTAAGTTTTGAAAAAAAGCTAGGTATATGACAAGGCAGAGGCGAGGAAGGAGTGCATTCCAGGCATGTGGTATAGATTTTCCAAAGGCACAGAAGTAGGAGATAAAATGGGGAGCCTACAGGCAGCAGTAAAGAAGCCAATTAATTGGTCAAAACTGAAAGTTTATGATGGAAGTAAGGGTACTTTTGAGCTTGGAAAGGTAGGCCAGAGACAGATTGTAAAGTCCTTTAAAAGCCACAAAGAAGAGTTGCTTTTTATCCAGAGGCAAGAGAAGACTGCTGAATATTCCTGATATTCCTGATAACGGGAGTTCTTTGGTCAGACTTGGGCTTTAAAAATATCAATTTAACTGGAGTGAGTGGCATAGTGGATATAATCCTAAAAAACAAAGGTATATACAAATCCTGCCTCTAACACTTTCTAACTATGAAACCTGGGCAAGTGGTTTAATCTCTCTGGGCCTCAGTTTCCTCATTTGGAAAATGAAAGGATAAACTCGATAACTTCTATGTTCCCTTCTAGCTTCAAATCTATTATCTCATATGATCCTATGACCGCTGAATGAAGAATGGTTTGCAGACCAGATATCCTAGAGGCAATTGAGTCAATTAGAAGACTGTTCTAGTAGTCAGGATAAGAAATAATGAGGACTCAAACTAGGGTGGTGATCATTCAGGTGGAGAAAAAGGGATGAATATAAGAGATATGATGTAAGAAAGTTGATGCAACTTGAAAAATGACTAGATATAGGTAGGGGATGAGAAGGGGAAAGAAGAAAGAGCTCAGGATGACTCCAAGTTGTGAAAATACAGTATAGCTCAGCAAAAAGGCTAGGGTGGGAGAGATAGATTTCCCTGTTTGGACCACTTCATGCCTTTACCCCAGTTCTGGCTCACCAGCCAATCAAGAGCATCTCCATCATGTAGCCAGCTGACTGAAACCACACAGCAAATACTCCAAATTCAGGAGTAGGGCATTCCATTATATATCATCATGCCTATCCAGAGGCAGGCTCTCCAGCTTCTATTGCATGGACTGGTAATATGTAGGACATGATACATATACTCAGAAGGTGAAGATCCCTAGGACAGGCTCTGTAGGATTTAAATTAATATCCAATTCTTGAAGTATTATATTTTTAAAAGTTTTTCAGGGGGCAGCTGGGTAGTTAAGTGGATTGAGAGCCAGGCCTAGAGACAGGAGGTCCTAGGTTCAAATCTGGCCTCAGACACTTTCCAGCTGTGTGACCCTGGGCAAGTCACTTGACCCCCATTGCCTAGCCTTTACCACTCTTCTGCCTTGGAGCCAATACACATCCAAGTGAGTGGAGTGCTGGGAATCATAGTTTTTCTGGTAATCATAGTTTTTAGGGTAACAGATTCAAATTACACAATTTCCCTGGGATCCTTTGGGAGACTAATCTCCCCAGTGGATCATGTAAGTATAACCAACTTATAAATTATAATAATTTGGGGATAAAAGGGAAAGAGAACAAAACCAATGATTGCTAGGCACATTGAGAAAAAGCCAATTAGGGGGCAGTCCCCTTTGGCATAAGAGTGTACATTCAAAATAAATGTGTTACAACCCCCCACAGTTCAACCAATTATACCCCATGGTTCATTCTGGGTCTTCTGATGCTATGGAGGTTTCTTTAGGCATCTTCATAGTGCCTTCTTCAAACAATTTATCTTCTAGATTCAAAGAGTTATTAAGTCCCTTTTCCTGAAATGTTTCTTTCTTAAAATATTTTTTACTTTTATGACAATTATATACCATCCCTATGACAATTATGCAATCCCCATGACAATTACACAATCCCCCCTGAGGAGAATGTTGACCAACACTCAGATCCACTCAGGTAGCCACTGAAGCTCATGGCTTTCAATCTTGGCTGAAATGCTCTATCTTGGGGGCCACTTAGGGGTACCATGCCCCTTAGGAAAACTTTATAATATTATAACCCATCACAGAGTAACCAACCCCTTGGGTTTGCTCCCTCCTTTGGCATGAGACTGTAACAGCTCTAAAAGGCATGCCTTTCATATGTCTCATCCATTTTTTTTCAAACATTTATTAATATTCATTTTTAACATGGTTACATGATTTATGCTCCTCCTTTCCCCTTCACCCCCCGCACTCCCCCTACCCATGGCCGATGCACATTTCTACTAGTTTTGTCATGTGTCCTTGATCAAGACCTATTTCCAAATTGTTGGTGGTTGCATTGGTGTGGTAGTTTCGAGTCCACACCCTCAATCATGTCCACCCCGACCCATGCATTCAAGCAGTTGTTTTTCTTATATGTTTCCTCTCCTGCAGTCCTTCCTCTGAATGTGGGTAGCTTTCTTTACCATAAATCCCTCAGAATTGTCCTGGGTTATTGTATTGCTGCGGGTACAGAGGTCCATTACATTCGATTTTACCATAGTATATCAGTCTCTGTGTACAATGTTCTTTTGGCTCTGCTCCTTTCGCTCTGCATCTGTTCCCGGAGGTCTCTCCAGTTCGCCTGGAACTCCTCCAGTTTATTATTCCTTTTAGCACAATAGTATTCCATCACCCTCATATACCACAGTTTGTTCAGCCATTCCACAACTGAAGGACATACCCTCCTTTTCCAATTTGTTGCCACCACAAAAATCACAGCTATAAATATTTTCGTACAAGTCTGTTTATCTATGATCTCTTTGGGGTACAAACCCAGCAATGGTATGGCTGGATCAAAGGGCAGGCATTCTTTTACAGCCCTTTGAGCATGATTCCAAATTGCCAGCCAGAATGGCTGGATCAGTTCACAGCTCCACCAGCAATGCATTAATGTCCCAATTTTGCCACATCCCCTCCA
>NC_058131.1:167096337-167128608 GCF_016433145.1 Gracilinanus agilis | reverse complement strand
CACCCCCCATGTCATCTTAGACCATTTAGTATCCTGTCCTCTCCCTATGAATTATTCTTCTGGTTGCTATAATAGTGAATATTATAATAGTGTATAGAGTTCACTACAGAGAATTATACATAACATTTCTCCACCTAGTAATACAGATAATTAGATCTTATTTATGCCCTTAAAGAGTCAAGCTTAAAAGACTATGAGTTTTCTTTCTTTTCCCTCTGTTTCTTATTTACCTTTTCATCTTTCTGTTGATATCTGTGGTTGAGTGTCAAACTTTCCAATTAGTCCCGGTCTCTTTTGTGCAAAAACTTGGAATTCTTCAATTTTGTTGAATGACCATACTTTCCCCTGAAAGTATATGGTTAGTTTCGCTGGGTAGTTGATTCGTGGCTGAAGGCCCAGCTCTCTTGCCTTTCTGAATATTGTATTCCAAGCCTTGCGTTCTTTTAGTGTTGAGGCTGCCAGATCCTGTGTGATCCTTATTGGTGCTCCTTGATATTTGAATTGTCTCTTTCTGGCTTCTTGTAAGATTTTTTCTTTGACTCGAAAGCTCTTCAATTTCGCTATTATATTTCTGGGTGTTGACTTTTCTGGGTCCAGTTTAGAGGGTGTTCTATGGATCCTTTCAATGTCTATATTGCCCTCTTGTTGTAGAACTTCAGGGCAATTTTGCTGAATAATTTCTTTGAGTATGGAGTCCATGTTTTTATTAATTTCTGCCTTTTCTGGAATACCAATGATTCTCAAGTTATCTCTTCTAGACCGGTTTTCTTGGTCTGTCACTCTCTCCTTGAGATATTTCATGTTTCCTTCTATTTTATCAGTCTTTTGACTTTGTTTTATTTGTTCTTGTTGTCTTGAGAGATCATTGGTTTCTAAATGTTCGATTCTAGCCTTTAAGGACTGGTTTTCGGCTCTAATGTTTTGGTTTTCCTTTTCAATCTGGTCATTTTTGGTCTTCAGTTGTCTTGTCTCACTTTCCAATTGTGAAATTCTGCCTTTTAAACTGTTATTTTCTTGCCAGATTTCTTCCATCTTCCTCAGCATTTCATTTTTAAACTCTTCCATAACTTGTGACCAGCTTTCATTTTTTTGGGGAGGTTTGGATTTTTGTTTTCCCTCCTCTGTTGTCTGGATTTTCTCTGTGTAGAAGTTGTCCAGTGTTCCAGAATTTCTCTTGATGGTCCTTTTCTTCTGGACTTCCTTATTGCTGGCCATTGTTAGCCCCGCCCCTTTTCCGCTTTGTCTTTGCACTCCGGGTCTGCCTGGGCCTTGCAAGCTTGGGGGGGTGGTGCCTCCGGTCTCCTTGTCCTCGGGGTCAGGCCTCCTGGTAGTTCCCGGTCTGCCCCTCTGCCCGAGGTTCCTTCAGCAGTCTTTGGGGCTGCTTCCACAGCCACACTCAGGTCTGCACCAGGTCCTCACTGGAGGTCCAAGCCTGGGCTGGAGATTGTTATTCAAGCCTAGGGCACTGCCTTTGCCTGCGCTGCTGCTCTTAGGGCCCTGCTTTCACCCCCACAGAAGGTAGTGAAAGTCCGTGGGCTGGAGATCTTTATTCGCCCCTGAGGCGATGCCTTCAGAGCTTGGGAAAGGCCGAGTTTTAGGGGCCTTTGTCCCGCCAGCAGTGGTGCCTTCACCCACGTGGGCGCTCAGGGAAAGTCCCAGCCACCTGGGGTCCCTCGTCTTGCAGTGCACAGGTACGGGCTCAGGGGCTGCCAGTGATTGTCTGGTTGCCCCAGTCCTGTTTACCGGCTTGTGCGGTGTGGGGGGTGGGGGAGGGGCTTCTTCCTCTCGTGTTTTAGTGTGAACTGTTTCACCCCTTTAAAGTGTGGAAATGCCCCGATTCTGCATACCTTCAATGCTGCGCCCTGTTGTGGGGTTCCTTCGTTCCTCTGGACTCGTTTTTATTTCCCCTTGAGGGGTCCTGTATGGTTCGGTCAGGAGAGAGGCAAATTTAAAAATTATAAGTTTTCTTTCTTTCCCCTCTCTATCTTATTTACCTTTTCAGGTTTCTCTCGATTTTTGTGGTTGGATATCAAACTTTCCATTTAGCCCTGGTCTTTTCTGTGCAAATACCTGGAATTCTTCAATTTTGTTGAATGCCCATACTTTCCCCTGGAAATATATAGTCAATTTTGATGGGTAGTTGATCCATGGTTGCAGGCCCAGCTCTCTTGCCTTTCTGAATATCGTATTCCAAGCCTTGCGATCTTTTAGCGTGGAGGCTGCCAGATCCTGTGTGATCCTGATTGGTGCTCCTTGATATTTGAATTGTTTCTTTCTGGCTTCTTGTAAGATTTTTTTCGTTTGCTTAGAAACTCTTGAATTTGGCAATTACATTTCTGGGTGTTTTCTTTTCTTGATCGAATGTTGCAGGTGTTCTATGAATCCTTTCAATGTCTATATTGCCCTCTTGTTGCAGGACTTCAGGACAATTTTGCTGAATTATTTCTCTTAGTATGGAGTCCAGGTTTCTATTAATTTCTGGTTTTTCTGGGAGACCAATTATTCTCAAATTGTCTCTTCTAGACCGGTTTTCTTGGTCTGTCACTCTCTCATTGAGATATTTCATGTTTCCTTCTATATTTTCAGTCTTTTGACTTTGTTTTATTTGTTCTTATTGTCTTGAGAGATCATTAGCTTCTACTTGCTCAATTCTAGCCTTTAGGGATTGATTTTCAGCTATAATCTTTCGGTTTTCGGCTCTGATCTTTTGATTTTCGGCTGTAATCTTCTGGTTTTCGGCTATAATCTTCTGGTTTTGGGCCATAATCTTCTGGTTTTCGGCCATAATATTCTGGTATTCCTTTTCAATCTGGTCATTTCTGGTGTTCAATTTGCTTATCAGTTCATTTGGTTTCTGAGCCTCACTTTCCAATTGCAAGATTCTACCTTTTAAACAGTTATTTTCTTGGCAGATCTCTTCCATTTTCCTCAAAATCTCAGTTTTGAACTCTTCCATAGCTTGTGAGGAGTTTTCCTTATTTGAGGAGGGTCCGGATGCTTGTTTGTTCTCCTCCTCTGTTTGCTCAGTTGTCTGGATTTTCTCTGTGTAAAAGTTGTCGAGTGTTAAAGACTTCTTTTTCTTGTTGTTAATCTTTCTCTTCTGAACTTCCTGAGACTGGGCAGCCATAGTTAGCCCAGCAGCTTCTCAGGTTTATCCTCGCGCTCAGGGTCTGTCCGCGGTCAAGCCCTCTGGTGGATCCCCTTGCTTGATCCTCTGCCGGAGGTTTCTTTATACAAGTCTCAGGGCGCTGCTTCCACAGTTGTATACCCGTCTGCACTGGTTCCCCACTCAGGGTTTCAGAGCTTTAGCTCGTGGCTGTGTCTGCCTCCACCACGCTTCCGCCCGTGCCTGCGCTCTGAGCCCGTGCTCTGCGCCCTTCGTCTGCTCTCGGCACCCTGCTCCTGCGCTCAAATTTTGTGTGCATTCGTTAGCTTTTTGGGGTCCTAAATCTTGCTGCTCTCAGGAACAGGCCCCGGAGCTGCCAATGACTCGATGGGTGCCCCAAACTTGCTCTATTTCTTTTTAGCTGGCTTCAAAGCTATAGGTGTTGTGTGTGGTGGGGTTGGGGGTGGGGTGGTTGCTCAGCCCGTGATTTAGTGAGAGCTGTTTCACCCCTTTATAGCATGGAAATGCCTCAATTCCACGTACCTTCCACACTGTGCTCTGTTGTGGGGTTCCTCCGTTCATCTGGACTTGTTTTTATGTCCCCTTGAGGAGTTTTGTGTGTTTTGGTCAGGAGAGTTTAAGAGCTGCTTCTTACTCTGCCGCCATCTTAACCCGGAACCGCCCTTTTTTTTTTTAAACCCTTGTACTTCGGTGTATTGTCTCATAGGTGGAAGATTGGTAAGGGTGGGCAATGGGGGTCAAGTGACTTGCCCAGGGTCACACAGCTGGGAAGTGGTTGAGGCCGGGTTTGAACCTAGGACCTCCTGTCTCTAGGCCTGACTCTCACTCCACTGAGCTACCCAGCTTCCCCCTGTCTCATCCATTTTAATGTGGAGGTGAGGAGTAGTGCAATAGCACTTCACTTCAGGTACTAAATGGACCCTTACCTCTTGTTACAAACAACTCAAAGGTACTTTTACAATGGTATCTTCTCCAGTCCAGTCATAGGGGAAAGGTACAAATAAAGACAGTGCATTAATACAGAATAAAGTGGTCATCCTATGTAAGTAGCTAGAAGATCATTGGCCATTACTAGTACTTTGGGCCAATGGTATTTTGGGCATACTCAGCACCAAATTTCTCTACCAGTTTCATTAGGTTGTTTGTGGCAGCTTCTGAGATTGCATACACATGATCCACAAGCCAGGCCATACACAAAGAATTCAGTTTCTCATCAAAGAATTTCATACCCAGCTGACCTCCCAACAGTGACATGTATTCAATGATAGCCAATCGTACTCTCCACTTGGCATCTTCAGCCAGCTCCACAATGGCAGGGAGGAGAGGCTGAGAAAGCTGACAGATACCAATCACTTCATTTACATAGACAAATTAGAGATGATATTCAGACGGACCTTAGGACACTCTTCCATTAATTGAGCTAATAAAAGATGTAGAAGGTGTTAAGTGGTGTTTTTGCCCAATATGGTAGATAATCCCATAATTACAGAAGCTAGAACAGACGACATGCTAATTGGAATCAGATACTAATTCCTTAATGAAAGGCAGAATGTGATTCATAATTATAGATTCACAACCATCAATGGGCAAATTCTCACAACGTTCTTTCACTTTTTTCTTATATTTCCCTCTTATCTCTAACTATTGTAGTTTCCTCTTAGAAGGTGTAATATTGTATGCACCTGTAGTTAGAAGATTTTTAGAGGTACAAGATGATTATGTCAAATGATCCATTGGGGAGACTAGTCTTCCAAAGGATCATAGGGGGGATTGTGAAAATGGGATTATCTCTCCCTTTGCCCACTTTTAGATTTAATCACCAGAAGCATATACACCCCACTTATCCTTAAGTATGGGGAGGTCTGTGACCCATGTGTCCTATAGTGGGTAATGAATCAGAAACTACTCAATGCCCCCTGAGCAGTCCTAAGCAAAGCTAAAGCTACAATTGGTCCATGTAAAGTGGAAGGAACACACAGGAAGTGATGCAAAGAAGTATATTTAAAAGCAGTGACAACTTCCTGTGAAGGGAGTTCTTCAGAGTTCAGAGTTTGGAGTTCAAGTTTGAGGTCAAGTTAAGTTGGAGGCTGGTGAAGGATCTGCTTCATGGACCTGAGACTGAAATTTGGTGAGACTGTTCTTGAATCTCTCCCTTTGAACTACCACGAGGGTGAGGGGAAAGGCTGGCTCCTTTTTCTGGCTTTTTCTGGAGGTACTAGCCTCTGGAGAGGCCTCTCGTCTTGGAGGAGGCCTCTAGGCTAGAACCCTTGTTTAATTTATCTCTGGACCCCTCTTTGCTAGGGCCTCTGAAGCCTGGTTTAGACTAGGCCAGAGTAATTATCTACTCTCTCTCTCATTCCCTTACTTTCACTCTTTCTCCTTTTATAAATAAACCACCATAAAAAGTCATCCTGACTTGAGTAATATATTTTTGATGACTACATTTTTATACATTTAGTACAATCTTTAATTTTACAGCTCCCATTACATAAATCTGTATATCTCTCTAGGAAAAGAGAAAACTAAGGAGATGGAAGGGGCATGAGGACATGGTACTCTCTTCTTGTATTTAAAGAGATTTATCAGAATCTACTATACACAATAGTTACATGTCCAAAAAACTAAGAAAAACAGAAATGGACAATGAGCTACAAAAATGTAAAATACTCCAACTGACAAAACTCTCAACAGAGATTCTTAAATTATTCAATCTTAAAAAATAAAAATGAAATTGAATTATCTTTAAAGAAACCAAAGAAGAAGAAAACATGGGCACTCTATATTGAAAGATGAATTATATTGCTTGTATATAGATTAAAATGCTTAAAGAACAATTAATATCTATGTTGTACAAATTATTCTCAAAAATTAAGAAAGAAAATCTATTACCAAGTTCTTTTATGACACAAGTATAGTCTAACCTTGGGAACGATAAAGGAAAGAAGGAGAACCCGTATTACTGATGAATACTGATTTAGAAATTTATATGAGATGCTAGTTAAAAAAAAAAAAGAATATGGCATCAAAGACAAAAAACTGTATGGCATGACCAAATTGGACATATGCCAAGGATAAAATATGATTCAATATTAAAACATAACAAACATAATTATATTTAAAAAACAAAAATAATCCAAGCCATATGATTATGTCAATCAAAAAATATTCATTAAGTGATTTCTATATGCCAGGACCTGTGCTAGGAGATGGGATTACAACTTCAAAGATAAAAAAAATTCCCCGCCTTCAGGAAGCTTACATCATAAAGGGGAAGACAAGTACAAACAAAGATATGTGGCATCAACATGAACTTAATAAATAAATATATATATATGTATATGCATATACATACAAAGTAGTTAAATACAATATAATTTAGGAGGGAGGACAGTAGAGATTTGAGGGCATCAAGAAAGGTTTCATACAGAAGATTGACATTGAGTTATATCTTAAAGGAAGAGAAGGACTTTATTAGGCAAAGGTTAGGAGAGAATGTATTCCAAGCATGTGGAATGTCCAGAACAAAGGCAAAGCAACAAACATTTATTAAGTGTTTATCATATGCCAGACACTGTGTTAAATGCTAAGAATATAAAGACAAGTGAAAATAAAGACAACCTCTTCCCTGGAGGAGGTTATAGTCTAATGGAGGAAGACAATTCACAAAAGAATTCTGAAATGATGGGGATAGAAGTATTGGTATCAAATTTTGGAACATCATAAAGAGAGACAGGAAGAGAATTAAGATTGACTGGCTTGCACCTCTCCTCAAAATGGAGGTACTAGAAATAATTCCCTAGTGGAAGAAGAGGTTCAGCATAGTGGAAGAACATTCCAAGGTAAGAAGGTAACATGTGGTGAGGGAAGTTCCAGGTTGCTACAGATGGTAGCTCAGACATGTAGGCAAAGTCTAGAAAGTAAGGAACAAAACCAAGAGTGGGGAAAAAGGCATGGCAATGGTAGATGGAGTGTCGTATCTAAGAATTGAAAGACAAGTCTGACTGGATCATAAAATGTGGAAAGAAGAGTAAATGAGGCCAGAAAGGTAGGCTGGGGCAAGGATAGTTTCTAGGGCTAAAAAAAAACAATAAGAGAATTCATCTGGAGGAATAAAAAGTAAAGAATCTCAAGAGAAATGTTGACCAAAGAAGGAAAGGAGTCTAACAGTGAGATCTCAAACTATACTATGAAGACATAATCATCAAAGCCATTTAATGCTGGATAAGAAATAGGTTAGTCAGGAGAACAGTTGAGATGCACAGTATACAGAAGCAAATGAACAGGGCAGCCTACTGTTGGTTAAATCCAGAGATTCCAACTATTGAGGCAGGAACAACATTCAGCAAAAACTGTTGGGAAAACTGAAACAAAGAAAATAGATAAAAACTATCATTTCACACCATATACCAAGAGAAGCTTCAAATGGTTATGTGACTTAGACAATAAGAATGACAAATAAACAAATAAGAGAAACAAGGAAGGAATTACTTGTCAGATCCATGGATAGGGGAAATGTTTGTGGCAAACAAGAGATAGATCATAGGAGGTAGACAATTTCATTATCAAAAAATTAATTTTTTTTCACATACAAAAATCAATGTAGCTAAAATTGGAAACGTAGGTAAATGGTAAAAAAAAAAAAATCCTTGTAGAAAGTTTCACCGATGAAGATCTCATATCTAAGATATATAAGGAAATTATTTAAGTTTATAAGAATAAGGACCATTCCCCAACTGATGAGTGTTTGAAGGAATCAAATAGGCAATAGCTATTTTTCAATTGGGCCCAATTCTTTATGACCACACTTCGGCAATAGCTATTTTTCAATTGGGCCCAATTCTTTATGACCACACTTCGGATTTTCCTTGGTAAAGATATTAAAATGGTTTGTCATTTCCTTCTCTAGCTCATTTTACAGATGCATGCAGAACTGAGGCAAACAGGGTTAAATAACTTGCCCAGGATCATACTGGTAGCAAGTATCTGAGACCATTTTTGAACTTGTGAAGATGAATTTTCCTGATCCCAAACCCAGTGTTCTATTCACCATGCCACCTAGATGACCAGAAATACTATTATTATATGCCCCAAAGTGATCAAAGAATGAAGGAAAAAATTCAGGGGTGCAGAGGCAGAGAATTGGAAACTAAGGGGGTGTCCATCAACTGGAGAATGACTAAACAAGTTATATTATATGAATATGACAGAATACTATTTATCCTATAAGAAATAAAAAAGGAGACAGCTTCAGAGAAACCTGGGAAGACGTACATGAACTGATTCAGAGCAGGATAATCAGAACCAGGAGAATGATTTATATAACCACATTATTGTAAAGACAAGAAAACTTTAAAACTCTGACCAACCATAGTTCTAAAGTATCATGAAGAAACATACTACCTATCTCCTGACAGAGAGTTGATGGACTCAGTTTGTAGAATGAGACACTTTTTTTTAAACATTTAGAGTAGGGGTATTTGTTTTGCTTATCCATACATGTTTGTAATAGGAGTTTTGCTTTTTCTCTTTCAGTGTAGAGAAGAGAAGATGACAAATTTTAAAAAATTAATTATAACAAAATAACAACAATATTTTTATTAATGTAATTAGAAACAAATTAATAATTAAATTATATATAACATAGATCTAGAAATGCCTTCAATAGCAAGATGACAAGAGAAAGAAATTAAAGGCAGATACATCGATGAAAAATAGATAAAATTAAATTTGATGGCATGATTTACTGAGAAAAACCCTAGAGAGTCAGTAGAAATTTAATGAAACAATTAATAGTCTTGGTAAAATAGCAGACATATGAAGTAAGCCCACACAAATCAACAATATTTCTAAATAGCAATAAAAAATTCAGGAGGAAATTATAAAAAAGGAAACACTATTCAAAATGACTACAAAATGTATGAAATATTTTAAAGCTAATCTACTTAACCACACTCAAGCATTATAAAATATTCTTTGAAGGAATAAAAAACTTTAGTCATTGGAAGGATTCGATTGTTCACGGTTGTGTTATATCATGTAATTGAAATTATAATACAACCTTAACCAAATATCAGATTTAATGCAGTACCAATGAAACTATCAAGAGGATAATTTAAAGAGCTGTACAAAATAATAACAAAATTCATTTGGAGAAATGAAAGATCTAAGATTCCAATGGAAATAATGAAAAAAGTAGGAATTAATGGAATATAATACTTCCATACCTCAAATTATACTCTGTTTTATTTTTTTTAACCCTTAACTTCTGTGTATTGGCTCCTTGGTGGAAGAGTGGTAAGGGTGGGCAATGGGGGTCAAGTGACTTGCCCAGGATCACACAGCTGGGAAGTGTCTGAGGCCGGATTTGAACCTAGGACCTCCCATACTCTCAATCCACTGAGATACCCAGCTACCCCCTCAAATTATACTTTAAAGAAGTAATGAGCAAAACTGTTTAATTCTGGCTTTTTTTTAATATTTGATATGTTGCATTCCTTTTTTTTTAATTTTAAACCCTTAACTTCTGTGTATTGACTTATAGATGGAAGATTGGCAAGGGTAGGCAATGGGGGTCAAGTGACTTGCCCAGGGTCACACAGCTGGGAAGTGTCTGAGGCCAGATTTGAACCTAGGCTGCCCCCCTGACTTTTTTAATGTTTTAAGCACATCAGGAAGTAAAGCTACATGAAAATAAATCAGAAACAACTGAACTTAATAAGCCATCATTTTAAAAATCCAAGATTATAAATTACTTGGGAAAAACTCCATACTAGGAAAAAGTGATTTAGTAGAAATTAGGTATAGGGAGCAGCTGAATGGCTCAGTGGATTGAGAGCCAGGCTCAGAGATGAGAGGTCCTGGGTTCAAATCTTGCCTCTGACACTTCCTAGCTGTGTGACCCTGGGCAAGTCACTTGATCCCCATTGCTTAGCCCTTACTGCTCTTCTGCCTTAGAACCAATACACAGTATTTGATTCTAAGATAGAAGGTAAGAGTTTAAAAAAAAAGAAGAAAAGAAATTAAGTATAAATTAATATCTCATACTATATACTATGTTCAAAATGAATATGTGCCCATTAAAACAAAGAAGCAAGACAAATCAGATACTTTTCATGTGAATGGCTTGGGGAAGAATTCTTAATCAAACATGGATGAAGATAACATACAATATTAATTACATGACATTGAAAAGCTTTTGGATAAGATGAATACAATTACAATAGGAAGAGAAGTTGTTGATTGGGGAGGGAAATCTTTGATTCAAATAACTCTGATTAAGATTTGATATATGACATATAGGTAACAAACACAAAGATTTAAAACCAAAATCCATTCCCCAATAGATAAAAGTTTAAAGTGTATAAGCAAACAATTAATGAAAGAAGGAATTCAAAATTACAACAGACATTTGAAAGATTAAACAACAAGCATTAAGATGAATTTAAATCAAAATAATCTCACAACCAGCAAATTGGTAAAAATGAAAAAAAAAAGAAGTAGTCAATTTTGAAGGGTATGTCATTTAAAATTATTGTAAGCCCTGGGAGACTACAACTCCCAGGACTCCCTTCTACAACTTCCCCCAACACCTACCACTTCCTTTGTGGGAGGTGTTGGAGAAAGTATAAAAGAGAGAGTTTGGTGCCTTTTCTCTCTCACTACCTTACAATTACAAACTAAATTGTGAGAACTCCATGATTCTGGAGCTGCTGTTCAGGCAGGCCCCAAAGACTTCTCACTTCCCAATTTAAACCCAAGTGATAGCGTACACGTAAAGAACTTCAAACATACTCAGTCAACTGAACCTGCTTATTATGGACCATTCCAGGTCCTATTGACTACACCAACAGCTATTAAAATTGGGGAGAAGGACTCAGGGATTCATTGTTACCATTATCCCCTCATATTGATGTATATACCCTTTATTTATTGTAATTGTAAATTTATTTATGTTTGTTATGATCCATTGAGGAGACTGATCTCCCAAAGGATCACAGGGGGAAATGTGTCATTTAAAATTATTGTTAGCCCTGGGAGACTACAACTCCCAGGACTCCCAGCTACAACTTCCCAGACACCTCCCACTTCCTTTGTGGGAGGTGTTGGAGAAAGTATAAAAGAGAGAGTTTTGGCACCTTTTCTCTCTCCCTACCCTAGAGACTCTGCTCTCTGGAGCCTGGAGGCTGGCTGACACTATCTACCCTGATCTTTCTCTCCTGGCCTTCTTCCCTTTCTATCTACCTCCTAGTTTTTCCTAGACCTTCCCCTTTCTAATTTAAATAAAACCTAGATATTCTAAATCCTAAGTTGTTTCTGTTCTTTTATTTGAGCCCCCAAAGGGCTCTGGTCAATTTCCCACTGGGGGGTGGGGGACTCCTACCTTCCTTTCTCTTCCTCTACCTTCTTTTCTCCTTTCTCCCATCCAATCCTTCCTTATAGCTATCCTCCCTTCACCCCCTAACAAGGGTTGGCAGAATAGATACACTAATACCTAGATGATCAAACTATAAATTTATCCAATTATTTCAGAAAACAGTTTAGTATTATGCTAAAAATGTTACTCAAACTTACATACTCTTTGACCCTGGAATCTGACTGCTAGGTATACACTCAAAGGAGGTAAAAAACAGAAAGGTGCCAAAAAGCTTTGGCAGCATTTTTTGTAGCAGCAAGGAACTCAAAACAAAGTAGGTATGCAACTCTTGATTAGGAATTGGCTAAACCAGTGATGGGCAAACTATGGTTGGCAGGCCAGATGCAGCCCCCTGAAATGTTATGACCCAGCAACATTATTCCTAGTCTGACAAATACAATGAGTAGGATACAATACAATGAAACTTCCAAAGAGTTGCCTTAGAAACAGACTGATAGATGAGCATTTCCTTTCTTTTGGCCCTCTCCTTAAAAAGTTTGCCTATCACTGGGCTAAACAAATCATGATAAATCAATGCAATGGAATAATATTACACCAAAAGAAATTACAAATAGGAAGGTTTCTAAAAATAATAGGAATTTTTATATGAAATGACTCAACAACAAAAATGGAAAGAACAGAAAGAATCAAACTGAATATTGTATAACTATAGTTGTCAAGTCTGTCCCTGAAGAAGAAATGATCAAATGTACCTCCATCCTTTCTTTCCAAAGATGGTATATATGTGTATGGAATATTGTACATATTGTCAGAATGAGTTGATATATTGGTCAGTTTTACTGAATTTACTGAAAATAGAGAATTTTCTTCTCTCTTTTTTTATTCTTTGTTTACAAAGTATAGTTTTTGAGAGGAAGGTATACATTTGGAAATGGGGATAATATAAGAACAAAAGGTATTATAACCTTTTTTTTTTAATTTTAAACCCTTAACTTCTGTGTATTGACTTATAGGTGGAAGATTGGTAAGGGTAGGCAATGGGGGTCAAGTGACTTGCCCAGGATCACACAGCTGGGAAGTGTCTGAGGCCGGATTTGAACCTAGGACCTCCTGTCTCTAGGCCTGGCTCTCAATCCACTGAGCTACCCAGCTGCCCCCTATAACCTTTTTTTAAAAGAATATTACATCAGGGAAAAAAGCATTTACAAGGCAGTTATCTAGAAGAGGGATTAGATCTGTTCTTCATGGCTCTAGAGCAGTGTATGGCTCTCAAGCCATATCTGGCTCCACCTCCCGACTGGCCAATCCAGGCAGAGCCCCAGGATGTGCCCCAGGGGGCCCTTCAGCGCCCCCCCCATATTCCAGTGCCTTCCCCCTCCGTCCTTCTCCTTCCACAAGCGTTTATGGCTCTCACGGCCAAAAAGGTTGCCTCCCGTTGCTCTAGAGAAACAGAACAATGAACAAAGAACAGAAGTTAGCAAAAAGGCAAAATTAGGTTTAGAGTAAAGGAATGTGTCTTTAAAATTAGAGCTAAATTATTTGAGAAAAGTAGAAAATAATTAAAAGGGGGGAGACACCACTATGAAGAGGAATTGGGAAATATGTCTTATAGAATAGAGGTGCTCAGCACACAGCCTGCAATACTCACAAATGCGGCCTAAATCAGATTAAAATGTAATTGGGAAATATTTAACAAAAGAAAAATGCAATAAAATAGAAAAAATTAGAGCTAACCAAAAGTGGAATGCACTGTTTCAGGGGCTATGCCGCTTGATGTATTATGATAATTTGTAAGGCAGGTTGTAAAAGGAATTCTTGTCCAGGTACTTACCAGTAAGAACATCGGTCTGTAAAGTCCTTTCCAGGTGTAAGATTTTAAGTATAAATGTCACCTCTGTTATCTCTCTGATCAGCCCAATTCTCTATACATTTAATACATGCATCCAGTAACAGTAATAGCTGACTTTTATATATAGCATGTTATAAAGCACTTTATATATAATATTACCTTGTTTGAAAACGTAAGCCTATTGGAGCAGTACTAATTTTGTGGTACCCTCAGGTTTGGTGTTGGGACAAAATAGGTCATTAAACAGCTAACAAAAAGATACAATGGCACTTAACTTCAGGACACACACACACACACACACACACACACACACACACACATACACACACACAAACACAAATACACACCTCCACCCCATATCCATTATCCATATGCCCTTGTCCATATTCTATTCTAATAGAATATGGTCAGCTGGTCAGGGTATGGTGACTTGAATGTTCTTAAGAAATCTGCCAAGTTAGAAGCATGCCAACTCCATGTGGGTGGGCCTTTTATGCTCTTAAATGACCAGAAAGGTAAACTGAATACAGTCAGAGGCTACCAGGAAGCTGCAATCAAGGGAGGTACTACACTCCCTATCAAATCCAGGCATTGTAAGCATTTAGGGGAAATCTAGCCTGTCCCATGTGGAGGGGGAAGAGAATGGGAAAACTTTGGTTGATGCTGGTCCCAATACAAAGCCTTATAAGGTATATAGTCAAAGTGTTTTTGTACCAAATTTATAGATGAAGAAACTAAACCCAGAGAGTCCAAAGGGTAGTATCATATAAGGTATTGATTGGTAGGTTCAAATCTTATCTCCAATAACTACTAGCTATATTACCTTAAGCAAATCATTTCACTCCTCAAGTTTATCATCTCAAAATGAGAGAATCAGATCTCTAGAGCCCCTAAATCTCAGGTGAAGTCATGGCATCATAGATTTAGAGCTAGAAGGAACTCCCAAAGGTCATCTAGACAACACATCTTCCAGTTTATATTGACTGAGTTCATCTAAGTTCATTGCACATTCACTCCCCATAACTCAAAGATGGCTTAGCTGCCCAGGAAGAAGAATAAGAAAGGTTATGGAAGTTCCACTCTGAGTGCCAAGTACTGGGGGAGTGTGGAGGCAAAAGAGATGAGTGTCAAAACCATTTAAAAGAGATGTGAAGTAGGGAGGAAAGGAAAGTATATTTATTTTCCAGGCAAAATGCTACAGATGTCAGTTTCAAGGGGAGAAAAACCCTTTCCTAAGGAGGCAGATTGTTTCCACTACCTCTAGAACTCCCTCCCTGCACCTCTCTTTCTCACCTTTTGTCATCTTAGGTCATTTTCCTTCTGTTTGCCTCATGTCTGGAGCCAGATGTGTCTGGCATTGCTGAAAACATTGTAGGAAATTCTGGAGCTTCAGACGAAATATTCCCATGCATACACATACACACACCACAGTATAGCTAGCACTTCCTTTTAAGTTATTTCCTCCTGCAAGAGGGCATGCTGGAAATAAAGAAGAACAAAATTGGTCTGCCTCCTTCAAGGCATAACTCTGTTCCCTCTGTCTTTTCCATTCTACTTTTAAAAATGAATAGAGACAGACAGAAACAGAGCAAGAAAAAGAGGAAAATAGAGAGTAGGCAGAGGAAGACAGATAAGATGGAAATAAAACAGAGAGACATAAATGAGAGCAAGAGAGAGATACAGAGACACAAGAGAAAGGGAGATGGAGATGAGACACAAAGAAAGAAACAAGAACTGAGAAATATAGAGACAGAGATGGAGAGACAAAAGAGCAAAGACAAAACAGAGACAGAGAGAAGAAGGAACTTCATGGCATGTATTGTTCTAAATCCCTCTTGTAGCTTTAGATGATTCTGCCTGATTGAAAGTGAGCATAAGAGAAGTCTGAATCCTTTGCTTGCCAGGGAGCCACTCTCCAGATCTAATTCAAACCATACATAGAGCCCTGGCTTAGACTCTCTTGGGCCTATAAAATTGAACAAATTGGCTTCACAGGCGTATCTCAGGATCTCCGCTATGCCTGTAAAGTCAATTTGTCTTCTGGGATATGAGCAGTGCTAGGTGGTCCCCAATGAACCTTTGTCCTAGGGTCTCCAACCTCCTTTTCAGTCTCCATGGAGCGGCAGGGATTGGGAACTGTTTACTGATGTTGGAAGCTGGAGTACCCTTTGGTGATCCAACTTTTGGTTTAGGGGAAGAACCACACATACCAGGAGGACCTCAATACTGGATCAAATTCTGTGGTCCAACCCTTAAAAGGCACTCAGAGGTTCTGTTTCCTAGCACAAAATAGGAACTTTGGGGTTTCCAGAGAACATACTTCTAGATCCTAGTTCAGGACTGAAAAGCCTCCTGTCCATCTTGATGGAAGAAAAAGAAAAAGGACTTTTCCTGTGTCCAGGAGAAAAAAAATTACACATCATTTTAAGTTCACTAACTAAATGAAAGTGCTATTAAATTATAGGGGCTAATCTCCATTCTGTCCATATGCTTACCAGAATTATTCCCACTTCTACATCCTTGCCCATACAAGAGTAACAAACAGGAGGCAAAGTGGATAGAGTTCCACTTTGTGGAACTGGAGTCAGGAAAACCTGATCCCATCTCATACACTTACTAGCTGAGTAACCCTAGGCAATTTAGCCTCTGAGTACCTCAGTTTCCTCAATTATAAAATGGATATATAATAGCACCTACCTCCCAGGGTGATTATAATGAGAAATAACATCTGTAAAATGCTTAGCCCAATGTCAGGCACACACTATGTATTATAGAAATGCTTGCTTCCTTCCTTTATGCTGCTTCCCAGAAAAAATGCCTTAATTTTCCTTCTCCACCTCTCTAAGTCTTACTCAACCTTCAAATCCAGTTCAAGTCTCATTTCTCCCATAAAGCTCTGTCGAATAACTCCAGATCATTCTCAGTTTCTTTACACTTCCCCATTTTACTGATAATAACCCATAGTTTAGCACTTTACTATTTTTGGTATAGGTCTTCTTTCAAATGGATCTATAATCTCCTAGATGTGTATATTCCTCCTAATAATGCAAGATTCAACCCCTCCATGCCTATCTCTACCCTTTGACTCTTGTCCATGTTTTCCATATGGGAAATTCCCATACAGGGAATATATTGCATATGTTGGGGGTCTTCCATGGGTTCTTTGGTATTGTGAAAATAACAATGAAACATATGGGTTATCTCTCATGGCATAAACAGTGGATCTTCTTTTTCAACCATACATTTCTTTAATGTATATTTCTTTTTCATGATTCTTTGTTATGTGATGGGACTGTCTACCATGCCCTTCATTGTCCTTGGTGAAATAAACACTATCCCATGGAGCCTGCTTGGAGTTGTTATTCTTGGTTCTGGTCAACAACATGTGAGCTTTAAGACATCCTGATAGTCATTTGTGATTCAGAGCTAAAGTAAAGGACTTGTACTTCATAATAATGAGTCCCCTTATTGGCTTTGAGAATAGAAGAGCTAATGGTTCAATGGGTGTTTAAAGGAAGTGATCCTTCCCTCAGTGATCTCTTCCTTTATGGCTATGAATCATATGAGGGCTTCTTCTAGCTGCTTCCCAAGCAGGAGAGTATAGGAATGGGTGGCCTGCAATGTCCCCTATATTGGCTTCCATATGACCATAAATGCATAAATAATTGTCCTCTGAGGCAAACCTGAGTCTGCTTTTGGGCTGCCTCTTTTGTGCACATTCTTTCCTTATCTTTTGGAAACAAGTATCTATTTATATTAGTGATTCTGAATCTTATATGGGTCATGGATCCCCTTTGACAATATGATGAAGCCATAGACTCTTTCTCTGAATAATGTTTTAAATGCATAAAATAAAATGCATAATATTAAATAAGAAAATGATTATATTAAAGTACAATCATTTAAATATCTCAAAAATGAGTTCACAGACCCTAGGTTGTTATTGTTTGGTTATTTCATGACCAACTTTTCATGACCTCATTTGGGGTTTTCTTGGCAAAGATACTGGAGTAATTTGCCATTTCCTTCTCCAGCTAATTCTACAGATAAGGAAACTAAGGCAAACAGGGTTAAGTGACTTTCCCAGAGTCACACAACTAGTATGTGTCTGAAGCCAGATTTGAACCCACAAAAATGAGTCTTCCTAGCTCCACCTAGCTGCCCCACCTCTAGGTTAAGAGGTCCTATTATACCTAGAGATGAATGAATCTCATCAAGCTGCAACAACAAGCATCAAGCAACAAGAAAGGAGTCCTTGGCAGCTATTCTAAGATTCTTGGAGAGGACAGTCACCAAGGGGATTGGCCCAAACTGACTATTTTCCCAATAGGTTTATTCTGCAAATCCTTGAATGTGAAAAAGAATCATGTTCTTGGGCCTCAGTTTCCTCACCTATAAATGAGTAGGTGGGACTAGATGGTCTTGGAGGTCTTTTCCAACTCTAGACCTATGATCCTATGGTCTGATAAGTATTGCTTGCAGATGCATTTTCCATCGTAAACCTTAGCTGCTTTGGCTTTCTAATTGTGCCTACTTTTTTTGGTGACCATACCCAAGTGTCCTTGTTTGCCAAAGAAACTCAAAACAGAACTAATTTCCTTCATGTCAAGCCCTAATATGCCATCAACCCAGAGAAATCTATGCAAGCTCATTCAATAGACATGTTGAAGGATGAATTCCTGACTATGAAAGAGTAGTATTTATTTTCCTTTTCATTCAGTCCTATGTGAGCATCTTTGCTTATGTATACAGAATTTTCATTCTGAAAACACCTCCCTAAGTTACAGTGAGAAAAGTGAGTAAATCAAGAACAACAGTATCAAAAGTCTATGAGAATAATACAGTTTAAAATCTGGTGCTGCTAGACATCTTTCGTTTATACATTT
This sequence comes from Gracilinanus agilis, assembly GCF_016433145.1. NCBI lineage: Eukaryota > Metazoa > Chordata > Mammalia > Didelphimorphia > Didelphidae > Gracilinanus > Gracilinanus agilis. The sequence continues at coordinate 167,110,372 of NC_058131.1, read as the reverse complement.
TTTTCATTAATTCCTTTAATAGTCTTGATATTTTTTGTTCTTCCAAATGAATTTTGTCATTATTTTTTTCTAATTCAATAAAATAATATCTTGGTAACTCATTAGAATGGCTTTGAATAAGTAGATTCATTTAGGAAGGATTGTTATTTTTATTATATTGGCTCTGTCTGCCCATGAACAATCAATATTTCTCCAATTATTTAAATAGTACTTTATTTATATAGAAAGTATTTTATAATTATGTTTATGTAGTTCCTGGGTTTGTTTAATCTAGTATATTCCCAGGTATTTCATGCTATCTTTGGGAGAATAGGTTTTTTAGATAATTATCTGTGACAGGGGTGATAAATGATGAACACATACATGTTTCAGTGGTCCTGAGTATGAGTTAGGCCTCAGACTCTCGGATTTATCTGGTTTTCCATGCTCCCTGGGATTGTACAGTAGGCATATCTTTTCCTGACTGTACACATTTGACCTAACTTGCCATCAGGCATATTTAAACTGGAGTCCAGGGACATTTCATTGATGTCAGCCTCATTTAAGCTCCTATTTATTAGATATTCAATAGATATTTATTAATTTGCATTGAAAAGTGTAAGACAGCCATTCCATCAAGATCTCAGTTGAATGGACTGGATAGTCCAAAGATGCACTGAATATCAGAAAGCACAGCAGATCTGAAATCAGAAGACTGAGTTTCAAGCTCTAGCGAAGACCCTCATTAGTTGTGTAATCCTGGGCAAATCACTTAACTTCTGTGATCATTAGTATCTTTCTATGTACAATGGGGATGATAATATTTATACTACCCATCTCACAATGCTGTGGTGAGTCAACTGCTGTAGGAAACTTGAAATGCTGGAGAAATAGGAAGCATATTTCTGACCACTTGAAGTCACTGGAAACCAAAGAAAAGTATTTCTGAGAAGACTAATATTACTCCCTGTCCAATCTAACTTGTTTATGAGTGGCATAAGGCAGTACTTCTCAAATGTTTTCCATCTGCTTCCCACCTCCCCCACCTGCTCCCACTTGCCATGGGGAAAAAAAATGTTTGATAAAATGAATGGGAAGGCTGATACTACTTTAGCTGAGACATCAATTTGGAAGAGCCTAAGTATGTGATTAATTCCTGTCTGAAACCAAAGTACAAGCAGCATCCAACTTCTGAAGGGCCTGGATTCCAAAAGTTCATTTGCGATTCAGTTGTTTGTATAGCCCTGTTTAGCTAGAGTGAGGATCCTGAGATCTGACCTTCCTCTGCCCTAGGTTCTGTTTTTATCAACTCCCTATCTCACTCCCTACAGTGACTTTAGAAAACATTCCAAACCCTTTTCTCTCTTCTCAAGACCCAAACTGCACTTCCACCCCCACACTCACAGCAGATGACTTGACCCCAGTCTTCTCAGGGAAGCAGGAGGCTATCTGCTGTGAGCTCCTGGCATTCACCTATCCTCCTCTAAACTTCTTTGCTTTTACTCATTCTCTCCTCCATACTCTTTCCCTTTGGACATAACTCACTAAGGTAAAATCTCCACTGCCTTCATACTTGATCTCTTTCCTTCCTGTCACTCCTAAGGCCTGTCTCTAGCAATAATTCCATTTTGCATGTACGAATCTTCCATTCTCCCTCTCTAAAAGCTTCCTTACATCTACCTCCCAAAATGCTCCATTCTTCAGTCTTAAAATCTCTTCCTTAACCTTGCCATCCTTTCAAGTCATTTTCTCCTCTCTCTCCACCATTTCACTGCTAAACATGGAAAAAACAGATTAACCTTCATGTTTCCTCTTCCTTACTACTCACTTTCTCCTCAAATCTTTTCATTTCAGTTCCTGTCTGCACTATTCTAGGGAAACTGCATTCTCTGTGATTACCAATGATGTGCCAAATCTTCATATTGTAGTTCATCCTCTTCTAGAGCCATAATTTAGATATTCCTTAATATGAGTTTGTCCTTGGCTCTCATCTTTTTTCATTTCACTATCATCTCTCCCTTGGTAATTACATTTGTTCCTATAGATTCGACTACCACCTCTATACTAATGATTTCAAACTCTCAATCTGTTGGTCTAGTCTCTCTTCTGAGTCTCAGACCTACATCTCCATTCCCTACAGGATATCTCCATCTGAGTGTGTGTGCCACCAGGACTTTAAACTTAATATATCCAAAACTGAGCTTAGTGCTTCCCCCCACCCAAACCTGCTCCCCAATTCAGTTCAACAAGCAGTTATTAAGTGAATATCATAGACAAGGTATTATTTACCAACTACCAATGTTCCTATTATTTTTGGATGTCATTATATGGACATGAGAATCAGGAATGTCAATAAAGATGGTCCTCTAAAAAATCGCCCTATATTCAGTCTGTTTAGCTTTTAACTTAGGACTTGTTTACATTTTTTTTTCAGAATTGAATGGAGGGAAACACCTTCTGGTTATGAAATGGAAATGATATAGAAGGAAATAAATGGTCTTAGATTTTGGAATTAATAGATATTGAGAAGAATATTTGTTATTAAGTTATGGGTTTGGAAAACAGACTCCAAAGGAAAAAGGAATTGATAGAATAGGTAAAGAGAAAGCAAAATTATTTCCATTTGCACATTGTATGATGATTTACTTAAATCACTGAGATTTAATGAAATATAAATCAATAGCGATTCAATAAAAAACTAATCAAAATGTTTAATAACATAATGAAATAAAATAAAGTCACAAACCTCATTGGTCTTTGTAGATTGCTAACACAATTCAGTAGTATTAGATAGAAAAAAAATTCCATTCAGAATAATTACAAAAATGCATAAAATATCTGGGAGTCACCAAGACTAAGGATTTATATGAATATAGCTATAAAATGCTCTTTTCAGAAATAAAAGAAGACAAACAATTAGAGGGATATTTATAGTTCAGGGGTAGGCCTAGCCAACATAATAAAAATAAAGATACAGCCTAAATTAATTTACATATTTACTAACATATCAATCAAACTATCAAAGGCTTACTTTAAAGAACTAGACAAAATAATTTTAAAATTAATCTGGAAAAACAAAAGGTTAAGAATCTCAAGATAAATAATTTTAAAAGTCAGAATAAAATGAACCTAGCAATACCAGACCTTAAACTATGCTATAAAGCAAACTATTTGGCTATAGTTAAAAAGTGAAAATAAAAAGGTTCAGAAAAAAATCAACTAGGTAAGCAAGACCTAGAAGCAATCAAATACAGTAGTATAATTTTAATAATCCAAAGAATACAAACTACTAGAATAAAGATTCATTATTTGACAAGAACTTCTGGGGGAAGGGGGATGGAGAATAGTTTGATAAAAATTTTATCTAGACCAATATTTTATATCATATTCCACAATATATTCAAATGTATATGTTGCCTTTATATAAAGAGCCATATTATAAAAATATATCATAAAAATAAATAGAGGATAATGGAAAGAGATACTTTGTATAACTGTGACTAGGGGGAAATTCTTAATTAATCAAGGAGTAGGGACAATTATAAAAATAAAACAGGTCATTTTAATTACATAAAAATTATAATCTTTTTCAGGAAAAATAGGAGAAGCAAGTAGCTGGGGAAATTCTTTGAAGCAAATATCTATAATAAAGCTCTTGTAGGCAATATAAATAAGAAATTGGTAAAGATAATTAAAATAAAAAATCCCCCAATATGTAAATGCTTAAAAGATGTTAACAGTTTTTAAAAGAAATGCAAGCTATCAAAATACAAAAGAATGTTCTCCCTCACTAATAATAAGAAAGATACAAATTTAAAACCACTTAGGTTTTACCTCACAACCAGTATCAGACTGGCAAAGATGACAGAAAATGGAAATGATAAATGGCTAAATGATATGGAAAGTCAGACACTCTAATGCACTGTTGGTGGGATAATGAATTGAATCCAACCAATCCAGATAATGATTTGGAATTAGGCCAAAAGAAAAAGTCACAAACTGTATCGAATACACTTTTGACTAAGTAATACTAATAGGTTTATCCCTAAGGAGGTAAAAGAGAGAAAAAAAAAGATCTCGCACATAAAAAAAATTATAGCAGCACTTTTTGTAGCAGCAAAAATAACTGGAAGGAAAATCACACCCATCAAATGGGGAATGGTTGGGAAAAAACTGTGTAACACGAATGTAATATGAGCTAAAATCTATCATCGATATAAAGAATTCTGAGGAACTTGGGACTTATATGAACTGATACAGAGAGAATTAAAAAGACAAAGAGAATAATTTACACAATGACCACAGTATTGTGGTCCATATAAGACAATGCTGAAAAACTTCAGAACTCTGACCAATGCATTGGCCAATTGTAATGTCAGAGAACCAACAGTGAAACATCCCTCTCCCAGGCAGATAAATGGTACACTACAGTTGTAGAATGAATCAGACATTTTCAGACAAGACCAATGTATTGACTTTTTTTCTCAAACTGTACTTAGTTTTTACAAAGGAGTGCTCTAGGAGCAGGGCAATCATCGTGAAATGACACTAATGTAAAAATAAAAGAATATCAATAAAACATTGTTAAAGACTTTAGGAGTTTAATGGCCTGCAAGCTCAATTTGAATCAAAAGTGTGAAAGGATAACCAAAAAAGGCAATGTATTCATAGAATACATTAAAAGATCATGGCGTCCAGAATAAGGAAAATCCTTCCTTCCTCAGTGTACATCTGGAGTATTAAATTCAATTCTGGCACTATATTTCAGGGAGGAGGTTGATAAGCTTGAGAATATCCAGAAGAGAGATACAGGATGATGAGAGGATTTGACATCATGCCAATGAGCGATCATGCCAAAGAGTGATTGGTTAAAGGAAGTAGGGATATCCAATCTGGATAAAAGACAGGAGCAATAATAACAGTCTTCAAGTATTTGAAAGGCTATCATGTGGATGAGGGATTAGATTTATTCTGCTTGGTGCCAGAATGCAAAAAAAATGATCAATGGGTGGGTGTTTGAGGGATGGAAATTTTGTCTCAATATGAGGAAAAACATCCTTTAGATCAGTCAAAAAGCAGAATAGAATGCCTCATAAGGGAATGTTTATCTTATGGGGGGGGTCGTCAAGTTGAGGCTGGATTAGTGCTTCTTGGAGAGGCTGAGGCACAGATTCTGATTCAGGTGTGGGATAGACTAGATAACCTCTTACAATTGTGAGACTGGAATTAATTACCTCTAAAATACCTTCCAGCTCCAATAGCTCACATATTTATGGATGAGCCTAACCCAACAAACTAACACCTTGTGAAGGAACAATTGGTAGAAATAATGGGATCCAGGGGTGGCTGTGAAACTGAAAAGAGAGCAGCCCCCTATGAAGAAAAGTGGCTCCAACCAGTAGTGATATCTAACATTTGGGAAGGATGGAAAGCTCACAGCTGGTTTGACTTAAGAATAACAAATCCAATCCTGTTTCTTGCAGCTTGTCTTTTTCTCTGTAAACACAGATGGAGCTATCCAACAATACAGGTTCAAATTACTCTCATGCAGAAGTGTGTGGGGGCTTAAGGAAGTTGTGGGGTGGGGGGTTGGGACACTCTGAGAGGTTATGAAATGGAATGAAAAGGGATGAAGATTGCGGGAGGGGAAAATCATTTTTAACTCTGTCATCCTAAAATCTGATGAGAGCTGACTTGGAAGAATAAAGGAGACTGAGAGAGGAGAGGTGAGGAAAGCCTGAAAGTCAGAGGTTTAGAGCAAATTAAGGAAAAGAGGCAGAGGCTGAGTGATTTGCCCTTATTCCCAGAAGCTGAAGGGAAAAGCCATTTTCCCAAGTTAGTTAGGGCCACATTTACAGGCTTTAAAACTGCAAGGAATCTTAAAGTTCCAAAAAACATTCACCCACCCTGCTCATCACTGGTAACTCCCTCCCTCAGACCAGTGCTTTAAGATCTCATCCAGGGCAGCTGGGTAGCTCAGTAGATTGAGAGCCAGGCCTAGAGACAGGAGGTCCTAGGTTCAAATTTGGCCTCAGACACTTCCCAGCTGTGTGACCCTGGGCAAGTCACTTGACCCCCATTGCCCACCCTTACTACTCTTCTGCCTTGGAGCCAATACACAGTATTGACTCCAAGACAGAAGGTAAGAGTTAAAAAAAAAAAAAAGATCTCATCCATACTTCACTACATTCTCACCTGGAATCTCTCCAAACTACAACCCTTTTCCTTTGCCTGCCTAATCAAGTACCTTTTCCTCTCCCCCAGTTCAAGGACCCCTATATGCATTGTCTCCCCTCACCTCCTTTAAAATAAAAAATCCTTAAGTTTTCTCAATGTTTAGCACCATATCTGGCATGTAGTTAGTGTTAATACAGGCTTTATCTATCTATCTATCTATCTATCTATCACAAAAGCTCATCTTATTCAATGCTCTCATTTTACAAATGAGGAAATGGGTTCTAAAAGATTAAATGATGTGCCATGAGTAATATATAGTTATTAAGTGGCATAGCCTAGATTAAAATTCTAGTCTTCTGACACCAATTTTAGCATTCTTTTCGCTCTGCAAGGTCAGACCATAGTCACTAGAAACAAAATATGATCAGTAAACTTTATTCATTATAGTTGCCATGATCCTTTGATGGAGGATGACAGGAGTGGGGAAGTGGAGAAGCAAGTCAGGGTGAGGAATGTGGAGAGAGAGAAATAATACTAAATGTAGGAGTCACAACTGAGGATTCAGTCCTGTCAGAAATCAAAGATCATCTAGTCCAACTTCCTCATTTTAAAGATGGAGAAACTAAAGCACAGAGAAACAGTGTCATAGAGGCAGGATTCTGTCCCTCATCTCCTGAATCCAAATTCAATCTCATTGCCACTGCCTCATATTTCATGGAGTTACCTGAGGTCTGATTATGAGTGTTTGACTCCAACAACCCCCTTACTCTACCTTCTAGAGACCCATATTGGCTAAGTTTTATTTGAGAACAGAAGCTGAAAAGGAAACAAAACAGTCTAAGAGGAGCTACAGAATTCGGCTATAGAACAGACCTTCCATTTTCCTCATCCTTGTCTCTCTGGCAGAACTCAAGGTAGCAAGGGATGGGAGTGGGGAGGTAGTCGAAAATTTTAAGACACAATGACTTGGGCACCTCTTTTTGTGGCCAATTAACCTTAGTCAATTATGGATTTCTAGTTGGTAGCATTGGAAATTTCCCATTTCCTGGTGTCACAGTGTGAACACCAAGAGAAAGAATAATAGCATTCTTCGATGAGTTCTAGAAGCCCAAGATAATTTACATATTTCCTTTCTAACAACTATTTCTGGTCGAATCCCATAATTCCCTAGCCAAAACAGACCTCCCAAATCTCATTAAAGTATTTTCCATTATCACAGGGCACCTTGTACCCCGCCCCCATTTCAAAGCTCCTCCAACCACTGTGCCATGAAAATTGATGGGGAGAGATGCAAAGAGCCTCTTCTACTGTCCAAAACATCATCTGGATATGGAGTTTATCAACTGCTGTTATCTAAACATTCCTCAGTGCAGCTTAAACCTATTAATTGCTTATCTTGTCTTTATAGACTAAATGAAAGCATCTCCTACTCCTCTTCCTCCTTTTAAAATAACACACTTTCCCCTCTGTTCACCCCCTCCTTGCTGGCTTCTCCCAATGTTTCCAAGAACTTGTTTTCCAATTTCCTGTAGAGTGATTTAACCTAAACACCCTCCAGTTCATTTGTAGAGGAGCCAGCACTGGCTCTACTCATAGGCGGAGTTGGTGACTTCCTCCAGAAAGTGGCCTGAGGGAAACTCGTGGGGCTCCCATACACATACCTGAAAGTACCCTTATTTTACCCAGAAAATCGACCATTTTGGTACACAAATGTAAAAGCAAATTATTGCTACATCATAAGAAATGAGAACTATGAGAAATTTGGAGGAAAGATTGAGTTCCCCCAACCTGATCATGGGAATCCCTAAAATCTACCCCAGTTCCAAGGTTTTATTGTCTTCAAAAATCCCCTTTAAAATGCAGACTCCTAAGGAAGGGACCGCTCTAAGTTTTTTTGTAGTTTAGCTGAAAGTTTAGAACAAGGGAATTGATGGTTCTGTCATTTGGCCTAGTTTACCACATTTGAAGGATAGTGTTCATTTCTGAGAGAATAATGATACATAGGAAGATGGACTACTGAAGGGACTGGAAATTTCTTTATTTCTTTATATTGGTTGAGGGAAACTATGATGTCACACAGCTAGGAAGTATGTGAGGCCAGAGTTGAATTCAGGATCTCCCATCTCCAAGCTCTCAGTCCACTGAGTCACCTAGCTTCCCCCATGAAGTTTCTAACTACAGTTCACAAAAAGTTACTATTACTTATTAGGAAGGGAACAAATGAGACTTCCATGAATCTTAGATGTAATCAGCTGAGAAACCAAGGGAAGTCACTTTTAATGAAATATGATGTTTATTTAAAGGATTTATATAGATTATATATTCTTTGTATCTACCTATATAGGCAGTTAGGTAGCTCAGAAAACAGAGCACCAGACCTGAGTTCAAATCCAACCTCAGACTAGCTAGCCGTGTAACACTGGGCAAGCCACTTGACCCTATCTGCCTCAGTTTCCTCATCTACAAAATGAGCAGAAGAAAGAAATAGCAAACTACTCCAAATATCTTTGTCAAGAAAACTCCAAATAAGGTAACAGTTGGACAGGACTAAAATGACTGAACAACAAAAAACCTATACACCGTAAGACAATATATTATTTGAAGTTATAAAAGAGTACAATATTTAGGGACTCTACATACTTGATTCAGTTATAATTCCCCTAAAATTAATAGCCTCACAAAACAATATAGTGAAGGAGCAGTAGATTGAGATGATACCCATATTCTAGACCCAACTCTTCTACTCATAAGCGGTATGAGCATAGACAAGACAGTTCTCTTCTCCAGACCTCAAGTTGCTCCCCATACATAAAATGAAAGGGTAAGACTTCATAATCTTTAAGTTTCCTTACTGCTCTAATAAGCCATAATTTTTTGAAACTTACTTCCTCTTAGACATTTTAAATTTCCATTTCATTTCATAATTTCATAAATTTCAAAGATTCCATATACTGAGCTATTTACAACCTTGTTCAGTCACTTATAGTTTTGGTATTTTAAAGTTTGCTGTTCCCTCCTGCTGCTGGCTCTGTCAAGCTGTGGCTTGTCACCTCATCAGAGTTGACGTGTTACATTTAGTTTGGCAGATCAGTTCTGGAAAGTAGCTTGTCAGCTCCAGCTTCTGGAATAGAACTTCCTCCATCCATCTTCTAGGGGAGTGCCCTTGACTTGCTTTAGAAGCTGCTCTCTCAGCATAGAAGTGGCCCCTGACCTTCTGTTCCTGAGGCTGTGATTTGCCAATCTGCAGTCAAGTCTCTGTACTTCCTGACTTGTTCCAATTTCCCAATCTTCCTTCCTGTTCTATTGTCTTACCCATACCAGAGGTGCGAGTATACCCCCAAGGTAGCCATCAACTTTCATCTGAACTTTCTAACTCAATGTCACATGAATTGGGGCAAAATATATACCACCAAGAAAGCTGCTGGCCATGGTGCTGACACAATTGGCAACTGCAATGCCCTTGGTGCTGACCTGAAGACGAGTCATACTGTCTTACAGTACTGGTCTGATTCCATTTCCTCTCTAAAAAAAGATCCACTTTAAAGGGAGGAGGGGGGAGTATATATATAGTATAAACTGGATCAATGCATATGAAAATAAGTTCAACTTTTCATACGAGTAAAATCTTCATTTATCTTTCATGAGCCTTTTTCTCTACTAATGAAATGTCAATGGATGATTCATTGTAGACAACAAATTGAGTTTATACGTTGGGAAAGAAAGAGTTTAATATTAGAAGACTCTGTCATACTAAAGGAATGATTATCAGTCATACTTATGTTTTATATAGGTCAAACCTGTAGAAAAAAAAGGAAGCTTACATTCAGGCCAATAAGCATGCATCTTGACATCTGCCCCAGTTTTCAAGGCAATACATTCACATTTCATCTAGTAGATACTTAATAAAAAGTCCATAGAATGGGTCGATGAACAGATGGATAGATGAATGAATGAATAAATAAATAAATATATTTTGATATCTGGTGGTAAGGGGAAAATAAATTGCTCTTCTATATAGGCATTCCTTCTAAAGGTTACTTAGATTGATGGCTGAAATGGTGGACAGCTGGATACTGGCACTATTGGACTAAGTTCATGCTTCCACAGAGTAGTCACTCTCCAGCAGAGTCCATAGTATAGAAGGTTCAGCACACATGTGGAGGATACCTTCTTCATAGCATCTCCCAGAGTGGTGGTTATCCTCATTAATGCCTCTCTGAAGTCACAGGAACATCACAACAGGACCGGTTTCCTCCCTACTCCCACCTCCACATCTGAGCCAAGTCCTTCCTGTCAGACTATTTCATAACCATCACATCAATCATCTCTCATATAGTTATGAATATGAGGAAAGAAAACTTGGACTACATTACTCAATCACTGGGGACCTCAGCAGCTACTTGGCCCATCACTTTCTCTGCATGAGGATCAGAAAATTATATGGGAACTTAAGTTCTTTTCCTTTACTTGCATGAAATATTGAGAAATTTGTTCATCTTTTATTATTATGCTTGTGTTTGGTATGGCCTAAATAAATAATTTTTACCTTTACATTTTTTTAAATAAATGCTACTTAAACAGAGTAGAAACTTCCCTTATTCGGGTGGTTTCAGCATGCCTCAGGATATCAGAACCAGCAAAAGGGAGTTTCACCTATTGTTATCTCAACATAATTATACAAATCCCACTTCCCCAAACCTCTTTCAGGGTTCTGAGAGATTCCAGGAATGTAAAGCTCCAGGAAGGTCCATTGCAAGTGTGTCAGTGCAAGGCCTGACATACTGAAAAATTCTGCCCCTGCCATGTCAAATGAATTGCCCCTTCCTATCTGATAGTGTAAATTACATGTACCCTAATACTGAACAGTAGTGATCACTAATCCAGGGTATGCATGTCTCAGCTTCCATGTGCCTGGGAAAAATAGGATTCTCAAAGTCTGATTTTACTATCCAGAATTAGGAGGAACTGGATTCTGATCCTTGACTACTATAACCCTCAGTGGGTCACTGATCTGACACTGGACTGTTTTTCTGTCCTCTGAGGACCAATCTAGCTAAGTTCAAAGAAGTTCATTATTATAAGCCTGAACACTTGTGATTTTTTTTCCCTACAGCAACTCATGAAGTCTGTCTACTAAAGTATAGTTTATGATTGTTGGTAGAAAAACAACTGAAATTCTAGCATTAGCAATAAGAAAAAAAGAAATTAAAGGAATTAAAGATTGCAGAATTAAATTAAAGATGAAGAAACTAAACTATCACTCTTAGCAGATGAAATGATATACTGATATAATGATGATTATCAACTAAATGATTAATCAACTAAGAAAACTCATTGAAAAAATTAAAAGAAAAAACCTCAATGATGAAATCACAGATCCTTCAAAATATTAAATGAGCCCCTCTAATTATATCCCTTTCTTTTTATTTCTTTTGAAAATTTCCAAGTTTTAGAATCATTATTTTCAAATGAAAATTGCCAATATTCCAAGACCTTTTAGGGAATTATCACAGTTAAGAGTGAAAGCTCATGTTCTAACTTCCTGCCCACATCATCATCACTTCTGATATGGATTAGCGACTATATATGGTTGAACCTTGTTAACTGGTCTCTCAGTGTCTTATGAAGATCCTAAAGTAAAGAAGATTCATGATTTCTGTGTGTTCTATCACATAGGGATGGCATAGTGGATAGAATGCTAGCCTTGAAATCAGGAAAATCTCAATTCAAATCCAGCCTCAGCCACTTACTAACTTTGTGACCCTAGGGAAGTCACTTAAATTCTTCCTGCCTCAGTTTCTTCATCTATAAAATGGAGACAATAATAGCACTAACCTCCCTGTTTGTTGTGAGGATCAAGTAAGACACTAATTGTGACATACTTCATAAAACCTTAAGCACTCTATAAATGATGGTGATGATGACGATGATGACTCCAAATCATTTATCTATAAACAGAAAACGTCAGCATTGGAAAAGAAGAAGAAATCACCCTAGACTTCCATATTGGAGAGCTTTCTACAGTGAATGGAAACTGCCCACCAGGCATGTGTAATATGACATCACATTGTCACACTGAAAGATCAACAGGCCACATGCCAGAGTTGGCTAGGCTCTTGGGAAGAAGTTCTGGTTCCCATTCCCTTGGGAATCACAATTTACCCTTCCATGAGCCTGTAGCCTAAAGTTTAGTAGCTATTCCTCCTCAATATCTCTCTTTTTTTAATTTTCTAATTTGCTTAGCTTTTCAATTACATGTAGAAACAATTTTTGACAATTGTTTTCTGATGTTTTAAGATTCAGATTTTCTCTATCCCTCGCTTCTACCCCCACTGAAGTGGTAAATACTCTGATCCAGTTTATATTAGTGTTTTCATGCAATATATATTGTTCATGCTGTGACAAAAGATACATATCACACATTAAAAAAATTCAAGAAGGAAATAAAGGGGAAGATGGCATACTTGAATCTGCAATCAGACTCTGACAGTTCTTCCTTTGGCTGTGGGTAGCATTTTTCATCATGGGTCCCTTGCAGATATCTCGGGACCTTACTTGACTAATAATAGTTTAGTCTTTCATAGTTGATCATCATATAATATTTATGTTGCTGGATACCTCAATATCAGTTAATGGAAAAATTGTTAAAATTATGAACAACTTCTGAACAAAACCAGAAAATGCAAACATTGAGACACAAGCCTATTAAGCAACTCTGTTTTCCAAAAATTAAATTAAGACTTCTAATAAAAGGACATATAGTATGGACTCAAATCAAAGGATCCCAGACAGGATGTTGACTACTTGTCTTATATAGTCCAACAGCTAATAACTGATATGAATAACAGAAAGCTAACACAGAGATCATCTAGTACAATTCCCTCATTATAAAGATGAAGAGACAGTCAGTTAATAAACATTTTTGAAGCACCTACTTTGTTCCAGGCAATATGCTTTACACTGCGGATGCAAAGAAAGTCTCTGCTTTCAAGAGCTCACAGTCTAATGGGGGGAACAACATGAAAGCAACTGTCTAAACAAGCTACATAATGAGATAAATTAGAGTTAATCAAGAGGGAAGACACTAGAATTAAGGAGGATCAGGAAAGGCTTCCTGTAGAGGTGGGATTTTAGCTGAGACTTAAAGGAAGCCTTGAGGAGGAGATGAGGAAGCAGAAAATTCCAAACATGAGGGACAAACAAGGAAAATGGCCAGTCATTGAGTGTTTGAGGTACTTATCCAATCACACAGAGAATGTGATGGAATTCTAAGAACACAGAACTAAGGATCAGGAAATCTAGGTATTTGTTCCTCATTATACCACTGTCTCACCCCCACCTCCCCACCCCCACATCGTTCCCACAATCCACATTCTCTAATGGTAGAGCACTGGATTTGTAATAAGGGAATGGTGTAGTCACTAAACTTGTTATTTTATTGGCAACAGAGAACTCCCAAGGCAGTTTGCCATCTCTACCCATTCAGGAGGCACTTTCTTTACAACTTTGCAACCTATCCTTGTCCCTTATTACAAGTCAAAAGTTGCCTGGAGAACTGAGAGGTTAAATGACTTATCTAGGGTCACACAGCCAGTATGTTTCAGAGACAAAACTTGAACTCAAATCTTCCCACCACAAGACCAATTCTCAATCCACTAAATCACAATGACTGGGTCCAAACTCCACCTTAGTCAGTTAGCTGTGTCATCCTAGGCAAGTCACCTAAAGTCTTTGAACCTCAATTTGTTCATTTGCTAAATGGAGAAGAAAAAGGAGGAGGAGGAGGAGGAAGAAGAAGAAGAAGAAAGAAGAAGGAGGAGGAGGAAGAGGAGGAGGAGGAGGAGGAGGAGGAGGAGGAGGAGAAGGAGGAGGAGGAGAA
>NC_058131.1:167078274-167096111 GCF_016433145.1 Gracilinanus agilis | reverse complement strand
AGAAGAAGAAGAAGAAGAAGAAGAAGAAGAAGAAGAAGAAGAAGAAGAAGAAGAAGAAGAAGAAGAAGAAGAAGAAGAAGAAGAAGAAAAGACTTGTGTAACTCACAAGGTGGTTGTTTTGAGGTTCAACTGAGATACTGCTTGCAAGGTATTTCACAAACCTTCAAGTGCTACATAAATGTCAGTGTCATTTTATTGTTATGATTACTATTATGAATTTTTCCTAATACCGTAGAGTTCTCCCCTACTCCTCAGCTTATTAAAGCTACCTCTTCTGTCCTGTCCAGCTGACAGACAGAGGTGCTCCCTGATGTCAATGAACCTCAAAAATTTGGGTTGCAGGTTTTTCCTTGTTCTTCAAAGGCAGAAAACAACAACCGTTTCCAATCTGCCACAAGACCACATGGTTGTTTTTAATTTCATTCATCAGTATCTCATTCACCCTTGAGAGACAATGGGATGTTTCCATATTTACACAATGTGCTCCCAATCACGAGCACCCAAGACCTATCTGCAATGCCGTGGTAATTATGTTCCCTTATAAGCGTCCAAGTTTACTGTAAAGGCCAATAGGGTCTCAGACACCCTGAAAACATACTTTTTATGTTTTTATAAACTCCAGTAAAATTGTAATTGGATCAAACTTTGCATTCAAAAGCACATTCTTCCAGAATATTTTATATGCACATAAAACATCTGAGAAAATGTTAACATTATGATCTTAACTATTTGCACATTGGAACTGGCTAAAAGTTGGGAAAATGTGATCCATCTGTTCCAATCTTTGAAACAGATTATTCTCAGAGCAGGGTGCCCCCGGCAGGGGTGGGGAGTGGGGATAGAGAGGAGGAGGGAGAAGGGAGATGGATACTGCCCCCTCATGACTCCTGTTATCAGGTGAGACAAGGAGAGGGGAGAGCCTGGCTGGTATCACAACTGACAGCACAGGCAGCTGCTTTTTAATCATCTAGGATACAGAAGCCTCAGTTGTTTATACTGGGGAAATGGTTCATCCTTTTCTGGGTTGGAGGGAATCAGTCTAGGCAATGGGGTTCTCCTTCCCCCATTCCCATCCTTTCAGCCTTCATCATTTGCATCCAAGAGAGAGTTCAGAGAATGGCTTCACCTGTCTGGGCTCAAGGTTTAGGTGAAGTTTCAAGGGGTGGGGAATGAGGGGGATGTGCGGAATTCTCTGGACTCCCATAAGGACTTGCTTGTTCAAGTGTATCCATTAGGTGTTTATTAGCCTGCCTTGTGGAGCTTGGGCCTAATTAGTTCAGGCTGAGGGGTTGGGGGAAGAGGAAGGGAGAGGGAGAATGGGGGAAATGGGGGCCTGCCCAAATCGTATTAACAACAGCTCACATTTGCCTAGCTAGGCAGCTGAGCTGCTCACCCCCGACTCAGCTCCCTTGTTTTATCTGTTAGCAAGGCAAATTAGGCCCATCATTATCACATTTACAAAGTGCTTGGCTAGAATAAACCAGGGGAGAGAATCTGGAGAGGGCCACAAGGGAAAGGGACCAAGCAGACAGAAAGAAGGGGACTGGTTCTCCCGATGGGCAGAATGTATGCCATGTATGCAGTGAGAATAAAATTAGAACCAGGGACACCACCTATGGAGCAGGTCTCGAAAAGACTGGGGTTTCACCCAGAAGAAAGTGATAGTCCCCTTGGAGAAGATAGGGAAGAAAGCAGGATTAAGCATCAATGAAAGATTATCTAGTGCAAAGTCCATTGGATGCTAATAACTCCTTCTTTGAAGGGTACATCCTCTAAATCTCCCAATGAGATATGCTTGGGATTGAAGGATTTGGGGCATGGATTCATTCAATAAGCATTGCCTAGGCAGTTACTATCCAGAAGGCTTTGAATGGTCATACAAAATAGAATAAGAAGAATGAGAGTATGCATAGTAGAATTAGAGGATAATGGGATCATAGGTTTAGAGAGCCCCTCATTTTACAAATGAGAACACTGAGGCCAAGAGCGGGCATGTGATTTACTCAAGATCATAAGGTAATACATCCCAGAACTGGTATTTGAACCTAGCTTCTCCAACTACAAATTCAGCAGTCTTTTCACTATATCACACTGCCTCCAGTCTTTAATCTAGTAAATTACAGAAGGGAGAACCTAAAAGCAGAAAGACTAATTGGGAGGCTGTTAACAACAGTATGGTCAAGAAGTGATGAGGCCTGAACTAGGGTGATGGCTAAGTAGAAAGAAAGGGGAAGATACAAGAAGTGTTACAGAAGTAAAACTCAAAGGACTTGGCAACTGAATAGATACTGAAGGATAAGGAAAAAGAGAAAGGATAAGATAAGAGTTCTTAAACTTTTTTTCTGTCACATATCCCTAGAGCAGTCAATGAATTCTCAGAATGCTAGTTTTAAATAAATAAAATAAAATACACATTTTTACACAGAAAAAATAAAGGTATCAAACATTTTTAATTTTTAAAAAAGTCCATAGGCCCCAGGTTAAGAATATCTGTGTTGGAGGGCAGCTGGGTAGCTCAGTGGATTGAGAGCCAGGCCTAGAGATGGGAGGTCCTGGGTTCAAATCTGACCTCAGATACTTCCCAGCTGTATGACACTGGGCAAGTCATTTGACCCCCATTGCCTACCTTTACCACTCTTCTGCCTTGGAGCCAAAACACAGTATTGAGTCCAAGACGAAAGGTAAGGGTTTAAAAAAAAAAAAAAGAATATCCGTGTTAATTGCTTTGGTGAGAGGGAAGAAAGTGGTATCTTCAACATGAAGGAAAAGTTAGGGGAAGGACACATTTAGGGATAAAGATAACAAGTATGACTTAAGATATGTTGAATTTGAGGTGCCCATCCAGAGATGTCCATCAGATAGTAAGAGATATGGGACTAATATTTAGGAAGATTAGGTCTGAATATGTGGATTTGGGTATCCTCTATATATTGATAATTACTGAACTCATGGCAATTGAAGAGCTCAACAAAAGAAAGAGAAATTAAGGGATAAAAGAGGAACCTTAGAAGGCATTCAAGATTACAGAGTGGGAGATGGATAATGATCTAGCCAAAAAGATTAAGAAGAGATGATCAAGAAGGTAGGAGGTGAATCAGGGAAGACCATCATGCCCAGAAGCTAAGTAAGGAGAGTGTATTCAGAGACAGGATCAGTTGACAGTGATAAAAACTACAAAAATGAAAAGAGGATGAAGACTGAGAAAAGGCCACAGTATGTAGAAATGAAAAGATCATTGGTAACAGAAAGGTCCCATACACATCAAAATATTCTTAGTGACGCTTCTCTGAAGCAGCAAAAATCTAGAAACAAAATGTGTGCCTACCAATTAGATGACTAAATAAACTGTGGTATGTGGATGTAATGAAATGTTGTTGTATAATCAGAAAAATGAATATGAGAAATTTGGAACATAGCCTAGGCCCCCTTCGATTATGGTAAGCCCTAAAATCTACCCCAGTTTCAAGGCATACTTTGGAGCAGCATCCACTTAAAACCACAGCTCACCAGTTCAATCAATGCCACATTTATCACATCAGCCAAAAGAAACAATGATTTAAAACAAAATGCATCTACTTCAAATAGAGGAAAAAGTAAACAACAAGGGGTTAAATCAACCCAGAGCATTCTTATACTCATTCCCCAAATGGCCTTCTCCTGACATGTGTCTCCTGGGGTTGGGATTGGAGGCAGGAAGCACTGATCCCAGCTGTCACCTCCATATCCCAGCGGGAGCAGGATACAAAAAAGTCACTCACAGCAGGGGAAGGAGATAAGTGTCCACAGCAGCAGAGTATTCTGGGTCTCAGTTCTCAATTAGCCCTTCTGGACTTCTCCTGCTTCCTACACAGTGGGTAGAAAATACAGGCAGTTAATTGATGAACAGGTCTAAGATTCGAAGCTAGAAATGACTAGAGATGATTGTATCCAACACTTACATTTTACAGATGAGGAAATTGTGCTTTAGTTCAGAGTCTGCAACATTCTACCTATCAATCAATGAATCAATCAACAAGCATTTACTAAATATCTTCTTACTATATGCCAGGTATTAGGTAGTCACTAAGGAAATAAAGAAGGAAATTCAACTACAGGAAATGAAACCTAGTCTTCCTTTGTTTTTTTAAACCCTGATCTTCTGTTAATATCAATTCTAAGACAGAAGAGTGGCAAGGACTAGGCAATTGGGGTTAAGTGACTTGCCCAGGGTCACACAGCTGGGAAGTGTCCGTGGCCACATTTGAGCCCAGGTCCTTCTAACTCCAGATATGGCGCTCTACCCACTGTAGTATCTAACTGCCCCAATTTTTGACTCTATAGATGGAAAAGCACGATCATCATGGGCCAAGTACCCCAATACACTTTCTCCTCCAATAGTCCTATGCTTCCTGCTCATTGTTTGGTCACTTCCTTCCTCTTCTTATAGAAAGGTTTGTCTCCCATCAGTCCTCCATGGTGTTACAGGTTAGGGAAGTACATGTCTATTCAGAACAGTGTTGTAGCTAGAACCATAGGAATTCTCATGCATGGAGAAAATTCAGTTGGAAAAGATGGCAAAAGAAGAATCAATGTAGAAGCAGCAGAGAAACAGAGAGGTACATATTATTGGTAGAGTTGTGAACTAGTCAAACAATCCTGGAAAACAACTAGAAATTATCTTTTAAATGACTAAAATTCCAATACTCTTTGACAATACTAATTAAGCATTACCCTCCCCCAAGGATGCCAAAGATAGAATGTAAAGGATCCTATAAACAAAAATGTTCGTACAGCATCTTTGTGGTAACAAAGAATTAGAAAAAAGTAAGTGCCTATTGATTGGTGAAGAGCTAGGCCAACTAAGGCCCAAGAAGGTAATACAACATAATATCACTGGAAGAAATCATGAATATGAAGAATTCAGCAAAATATGAGAAAACCTACAAACTGAAACACAGTAAAGTACATCATAACCAGGATAATAATTTATGCAATAACTACAACAACATAAATGAAAATAACATTAAAATGAAAATGAACACTAATTATAATGATCAAGTTTTATGCCATAAGAGCTGAGAAAATGTACCTCCTTCCTTTCATTGCAGAAGTCAAGAGCTATGGATGTGGAGTGTTGCATGTGTTTACAGAAGTGGCCAAACTAACAATTTTGCTTAACTTTGTTTTTCGTTTTTTCTTTCTTAATCTTAGTTACAAAGGAAGGTTCAATGAAAAGGGGAGTGGGGGGAACAGCCTTAGAAAACAATGTAGTCTAAAAACAAAAGAAATCAATAAAACAAAAAGAAAGAAAACTAAAGAATTTCTCATCTTGCATTTTTTCAATGATTAATAAAGTATTAGAAATTAGATATTCCACCTACTACTCACCCTTTACATTCTCAAGATGATTTCAAAAAACTACTGAATAGCAAGACTGTGAGAATGGTCCAGTTGTGGAGTTTTCTCATTTTTATATGCTAAGGAAAAGAAATACAGGATAACTCCTTGTGGCAAGAACAAGATATATTGTTTTCTTTCTGATTAAGTGTTTTCTTCATTTGCCAAATGAAAGAATTAGCCTGGATATACTATAGCTCCATGTGTTCTCATAAAGATTTTTAAGGTATCTTCCAGCTTCTCAAGATCAATCTTCTTCTTTTCATGGAAGAAGAGACCCAAAATCACCAGACAACATTTCCCCTGAGTCTAAAACCAATGTGCTTTCTTCTTTACTATATTGTGATATAGGAGACTCTCTGATCCTGTAATTCTGAAGGAATCCAACAACACCATGTCGGATAGACTAATACCCAAACAAGCAATAACCCTATCTATAGCATTCCCATCAAGCAGGCATTTAGTGGAGCAGCTAGGCAGCACAATGGATAGAGTATACCAGTGCACCTGACTGGCGTCAGGAAGACCTGGATTCAAATCTGACTTCAGACACTTCCTAACTCTATAACCCTGGGCAAGTCACTTAACCCCAATTTGCCTAGCCTTTACTCTTCTTCTGCCATCTTATCAATGTTTAGAATCAATTCTAAGACAGAAAATAAGGATTTTAAAAAGAAAAGTTTTTAAAAAGCAGGCATCCACCTTCCACAGGAAGACCTCTGGGAAGGGGATATCCACTACATCCAGAGAAGGTACATTTCATATTTTGCTAGTCTTTACTGCTAGGGATTTATTCCTTACATTACTTAAAAATATCTCTCTGCTGTTTCTGCCCATTCTCTCTAGTTCTGCCCGCTGGGACAAAATTGAGTAAGTCTAACCCCTCTTCCACATGGCAGGCCTTCAAAATTTGAAGATGGCATTCATGTCCTCAAAGGGTCACGACTCTAGGGTGAACATTTTCAGTTTTTTCAACTACTGTTCCAGTGATGTGATTTTGGAGCCTTCACTATTCTGCTCCCCCTCCTCTATACAATCTCCAGCTTTTCAAAATCCTTCCTAAATTTTGGTACCCATATCTGACTATAATATCCCAGATAAGATTTGACCTAGACAGAGTATCACATCTTCACAAAATGTCAGAGTTGAAGAATTTCAGAGACCATCTATTCAAACCCATATCTGAATAAGGATTCCCTCTACAACATAATTGACTAGTAGTCATTTCCCTTTTGTCTGAAGACCTCTAGTAAAGAGGAATCTATTACTTTGCAAAGAAGTCTATTCTACTTTGGGATAGCTGCTCTCCCCTACCCCAATCCAACTGTTGTCCATATTCCACCAGGCACCAGAAAACCCAGTGGAGAGCAGTGAAAGTTATTCCCCTCAATTTTCCTGCCAAATGTTCCTTCCCTATCCCCCCTGAAGGCTGGATGTTGATCCTCTATCCCCACATTCTCATGACTTGCACTGATTCCCCACTGGCCCCTGGTGGGTGCTGCAGCAATCCAGGGGGGGAAGTGATGGCCATAGGTGGTGAATAACTGTAAGGGGGTGGTGATAGTATGTGACAGGGGGTGCTAAGTAATATTTTTTCTGGAAAGGGGGCAGTAGGCCAAAAAAGTTTGGGAACCACTGCTCATGAGGGAAACCAGAGCTCACTTCGACCTCTCACTGCATCTCCCTCCCAAGAATTAAAGTTACATCCCTGCATAACCTCAGATATTCATACCTCTTAGATGAAAAGGGAGTCACCAACTACAATCCTTCTAATAAAACAGAGAGTGAGCAAACCTTGCCATGTGCCCTGATACAGTACTCTAAATAACAGAGGGTCTTACCACCTACTTTTAGCTACATTGTCCAAACTCCCAGACATTTCTGTCTGACCTATCAATGTACTTTAAGGACTCCTGGGCCTTGCCAGTCATGTCATGGCACACCAAGGACCACGGAGTCATTCTGTTTGCCCTGCAGTTGAATCTTCTTTTATGATTACCTAGTTTCCCCTAATTAGAATGGGAGAGCAGGAACTGTCTCATTTTTCTATTTTTATCCTCAGTGCTTAGCATAGTTCTTGGAATATACAAAGTACTTAGTAAATTCCTTTTCATTTATTTACTCATTCAAAACTATAATTATTCCAGAGTTTTTACATTCATCAAGACAAAATCTGCCTTACTATAAAGTCTACCATTACTATGACCTTACCCCTTCAGGACAAGAAGAATAATTCCTTCCTAAATATGGTGATCTCATCTCTCCACATGCCACCCTTTCAAATATGTAAGTCTATGAATATGTATTAAACATCAACAAATGGATATAATGGAGCACCAGGCCTAGAGTCAGGAGGACCTGGGTTCATATCAGTCCTCAGACACTTTCTAGTTATGTGACCCTGGGCAAGTCACTTGACCCCTATTGCCTATTGGTTTTTAGAAATCATCAACTATGTACAAAACACTTACAAAGCTCAGTGATTCAGTCAGCAATAAGATATAGACCCTAACTCCAAGAAGTCTACAATCTAATGGAAAGGATGTCAAATATACTCAAATAAGCATAATACAAGGTAGAATATGAAAAATGGAAAGAAGAGATATAAAGGACTTGGAGAAAATTTGAGAAGACCAAGAAAGACCATTTTCAACTGGAGGAATCAGAGGCAGGTTTATGAAAGAGGTGATTCCCTGCTTACAGAAAGTGAAGGATTTTAACAGATGTCAACGTGGAGGGTGCTTTATCTCCAGTATATGTATGTATATATATATATATATATATGTATATACACACACACATAATGTGCCAAATATGGCAGTGTCACCAGAATATAAAGATAGATCAAGGCCAAATTGCAGGAAGCCCTAAGTGCTAGACTTAGAGTTTGTATCTAATCCTAGAGTCAACCAGGAACCATAGAATACTTCTGAGCATGAAAGTGATGTGATCAAACCTGTATACTAGGAACAAGTATGTAGTATGGATTGGAGAAAAAAGAGGATGGAACTAAGCAGACCAGTTTAGATTCTGTTAAATCTTACTATACTACTATATAGGTACTACTATAACTTATATCAGACACTCTACCACCTCAAGGAGTGAGATAATCTGAATCCTAAAATGTCAGAAAACAATTGTCAAAAATTGTTTCTACACGTCACTAAAAAAATTAATAAGATTTTAAAAAATAGTCCAGGTATATCAAAATAAATGTAACCAAGATTAAAAGGGGCAAATTTTTATAACAAATTTCTCTGATAAAGATCTCACTTCTTAAATCTATTAAAGAACTATGTCAAATATATAAGAATACAAATTATTCCCCAATTGACAAATGATCAACAGATATGAATAAACAGTTTTCAAATGAAGAAGTCAAAGCTATCAATAATCATATGAAAAAATGTTCTAAAACACCCTTGATTAGAAAAATGCAAATTAAAACAGTTCTTCAATAACCACCTCACATCTATCAGATTGGCCAATATAACAGTAAAGGAAAATGATAAATATTGGAAGAGATGTGGCAAAATTGGGACACTAATGCATTCCTGGTGGAGCTGTGAACTGATCCAATCATTCTGGAGGACAATTTGGAATTATGCTCAAAAGGACTATAAAACTGCATATCCTTTGATCCAATAACACCTCTACTAGGTCTGTATTCCAAAGAGATTTTTAGAAAGTGAGAGAAAAGACCTATTTGTACATAAACATTCATAGCTGCTCTTTTTTTGTGGTAGCAAAAAATTGGAAATTAAAGGATGTCCATCAATTGGGGAATGGCTCAACAAATTGTGGCATAAGGTGCTGATAGAATACTATTGTGCTATAAGTAATGATGGAAAGGATGATTTCAGAAAGAGTTGGAAAGACCTACATGAACTGATGCAGAGTGAATAATCAGAACCAAGAGAACATTGTACACAGTAACATCAATATTATGGAAAATCAACCAGAATAGACTTAGTTACTCTCAACAAAAGAATGATCCAGGATAATTCTGAGGGATTTTTGACAAATAATTCTATCCACCTCTAGAGAAAAAACTATTGGAGTCAGACTGCAGATAAAAGAATACCATTTTTCACTTATCTATTTGGGTTTATGTTTGGGGGTTTTGGTTTTATATGATTATTCACTTACAAAAATGAACAGACAAGTTCAATAATATAACTTGGGAAAACTTCTGTGGAAATTTGTTATTACATGTAAAAGGTAAAAAAATGTTTTAATTAGTCCAGGTGAGTGGTGTTATAGGTCTGAATGAGTGTGGTGACTAGGTGAGGAAAGAAAAGAAAGTGGAGTACAGAACTTCAGGTATAACCCCTGAAGCAAACAAGCAGTAATAATTTATTTCAAATTTTATTGATATTATGGTGAAAAGTAATATTATACCCTTTGAAAGACCTAATGTAATATAGAAATGTAAGTGCAATCTAAATCATTAGCAGTGGAGAAAAAAAAAATATTTGACCCACCAACTATGATTCCAAGACATATTAAAATCAAGACTGAGGATGAGGGGTGGAGAGGTTGGAAAAGGAGAATGATTGTGGCCCCTACCCTAGTGAGGTGGCCAATGTGCCTGGATTCCTCTGAGCTAATACTGTACCTTTTTTTAATCTACCCTTGAAGACTTGCCCGGTCAATACCTTGCCCCCCTGTGCCATCATCCTGACCCTTGCACTCCACTCAGTTCCCTTCTCCTGCCCAGCAACACCCCAGTGCCTGCTTTCAATTTCCTCAGCCAATTACATGGTCTGTTGAGGATGCATTTCCATTGTGCTTTACATAGCTCCTTCATGTTTCTCTTGCATACCTCAAATCAAACTTCAGACTGCATGAGTATAGGCAGCAGTTTCCAGACTCATGTAGGTTTTGCCCTTAAGACCATATGCAAAAACTGGTAGTGAGCCATAGGTGCTCAACAGAAAAGGCCCTGGCTGGGAAGTGTGACTTTAAGTCATAGAGCTCTCTCCACCCCTTGGGAAGTGTGACTTTAAGTCATAGAGCTCTCTCCACCCCTTGGGTAGCTGGAGGAAAGGAAAGGAGGGCAGATATTTGGCCTGAAGAAATGGCATCATCATTCATCAGCAGAAATTGACTTTCCCAGAGTGGATATCAGGAAACCAAGAAGATTGAAAAGCCCAAGTATACAGAACCAAAGAAGAATTCAATATGACTCAAGATTCTAGTTTATTCCACTAACCAAGATAATAATATATGAGTATCATGGTCTCCATCCATACTTTGTTTCGGGAAGAAGTTGGGTTTTAATGTCATTTTGCATTAGCTTTAGTGCTGGTGTGCCCTGGACAAACTAACCCATCCTCTTTCAAAAATCAGTGTCATGTGTAAGACAGTGTGGGAAAGGATAGTAAAAAAGGTTTTCCAACAAGTTTATCATAACTGGGATCAAATAGAAACTCATCTAGCATTCAAAGCCCTTCACAATCCATTCCACCTGCTTTTCTGATCTTCTTCCACCTTATATTACTCCCATCCTGCTCCTACCACCACCATATATTTTCCAGTGACACTGGCATATAGTGGTGATGAACCTTTTAGAGATGGACTTCTGGGACCACCCCCCAGACCGAGTGCTGTGGCTACCCCTCCCACATGCTAGATGTGGCCTTCCCCTTATCCCACACAGAGGATAGAAGAAGCACTCCCATCAGGCTGCTGGTGGGGGGTGGGGAGCGGGTGAAGTGAGGAATGTCCTCAGTGAGTATAGAGAGAGGGAGAGGAGGGGCTGGAGCACTCTGCTCCCCTCCAGCTCTGCCACCTGTGAGATGCCCACTTATCCCCTATGTGCTCCCATTGGGCAGCTGGGTAGCTGGGTGGGGGATGTGAAAAAATGTCCTCAGACCCGGTGGAGAGGGGGGAAGGGAGCAGCTACGCCAAGTCCCTCTGCCTTCCTAGTAATAAACCCTAGTGGAGG
The DNA here is from genome assembly GCF_016433145.1 of Gracilinanus agilis. Taxonomy (NCBI): domain Eukaryota; kingdom Metazoa; phylum Chordata; class Mammalia; order Didelphimorphia; family Didelphidae; genus Gracilinanus; species Gracilinanus agilis. The sequence continues at coordinate 167,084,785 of NC_058131.1, read as the reverse complement.
GGGGGGAGGGAGAGGCTTGGAGCACACCCACAAGTCCATATAGAGTGCTCTGCACACCATCTTTGACACTGAGCCATAAATTTGCTATCACTGCTGGCATATATACTGTTCCTCAAACAAAGCTCTCTAACTCCATACTGGTCATTTTCACTAATTGTTCCCACAAACCTAGACATAATCTCTACCTCCAGGCTTTCTTCGAGTCCCAGTTAAATCCTACTCTATCAGACATGTCCTACCTTTGTGACCCTGGGCAAGTCACCTAACTCCAATTTCCTAACCATTACCATTCTTCTATATTGGAACCAATATTTAATATTGATTCTAAGACAGAAGTTAAGGATTTTTAAAAATAAAAAATAAGGGGCAGCTGGGTAGCTCAGTGGAGTGAGAGTCAGGCCTAGAGACAGGAGGTCCTAGGTTCAAATCTGGCCTCAGCCACTTCCCAGCTGTGTGACCCTGGGCAAGTCACTTGACCCCCATTGCCCACCCTTACCAATCTTCCACCTATGAGACAATACACTGAAGTACAAGGGTTTAAAAAAAAAATATATATATATATATATATAAAATAAAATCCTACCCTCTTCCATAAGTTTTTCCCCAATCTCTATTCATTCTGATACCTTCCCTCTCTTGATTATTTCCTATTTATCCTGTATAGAACTTGTTTGTGCATAGTTATTGGCACGTTAGACTGTGAGCTCCTTGAAAACAGAGATTGTCTCCTGCTTTTTCTTTGTATCCCTAGAACTTAGTACATTGCCTGGCACATAATGGACACTTAATAAGTGTTTGTTGACTGACTGATTCAGCTGTCATGGTTTGGAGTTTTCCTTCCCATAACTCTAGGTAAAGCAGTCTCATGTTGGACATGCTAGTATGTCCTTGGGTATCTAGCATGGTTCATGGTTGTATTCTGTACAGCCCCAGAGACAAGTGCCAGAATAAATCAGAGAGGAAAATAAATGTCCTATATATTCAACTTTGGAGCCACATATCTGACCCTAAATGACTGTTAGCTATGGAAGATGGAGAGGAAGAAGGAGTTCTTTTCTGACAAGCTGATTTGTGTGAAACTTGAATAATAGAAGACAGAATGTAATTCATTGCTACATTCTGCAGGGGGCATCTCCCAGACCTCCTAGATGCTGATGCCTTCCTTTCTCAGATTACCACATATGTACTTTGTAGTGTAAAAGTGAAATTTGGGAAATGCCATCTAAAAGTATATATATTTCTATGGACATGGGAAATGTATCAAACTACATTTCCCGTGGTCCAACGGGTTTCCGTTTCCAGTTCTTTGGGCGTGGGGAGGCCTACGTCTCTACGCAGAGAGGAGTTTAAAGCTCCTGGGTTAGGTGGGAGTGCTCTCTTGGCCAGCAGACTCGGAAGGAGACAGGAGACAATTATGGCTAGGCGGCAAGTTTTGAAGACAAAGAAGAGATCCTGCTAAGTCATTTTTCCAGATAGACCAGCTTATGTAGATAGAGAGATCCGCAGACATTGAGAAAGGACTCTGGTCAGGAAGGCTAAAATTGAGCATCAGTCCTGGAAACACTGAGACAGAAAGAGAGACCAGGGAATCTGAGCAAGCATTTGGCGCAGGAATGGGTGCCATCAAGTAGCTCTACCAACCACTACTCAGTCTCAGGCCATATATCCAGGGTAGAAAGGAGCATTTATGAACATTAGCCCTGGATAAGCAGAATGTAAGGTCCTAAACCAGAAGGAAGCTGGTTTGTTCAGTCACTTTGAACCTGCAGAACCTCACAGCATGCCACTAGTGACTGAGTCAAGCAATAGTTTAAGTGGAACTTTCAATCACAAATGAGGCTATAGCTGAAAGCTGATCCAAGCACTGGCAAAACTCAGACCAGGAGGGCTGCTAACAGACTTTCTTCTAGATCACACCACTTTGAGGCACCAAAAGCTTGCAGACCTCTAGCCAGGACTGGGAAAGTAGCAAAAGGACATAATAGGATAGAAGCTCAGACTAGATACCATCATCCCCAAGAAGTCCAAAGTCAAGAAGAAGGCTAAAAGAATAAGCAAACAAATAAAAAATAATTTAATCATAAAGAGGTATTATGGTAACAGGGAAGCTCAAGAAATAAACACAGTGGGGCAGCTGAGTAGCTCAGTGGATTGAGAGCCAGGCCTAGAGACGGGAGGTCTTAGGTTCAAATCTGACCTCAGACACTTCCCAGCTGTGTGACCCTGGGCAAGTCACTTGACCCCCATTGCCTACCCTTACCACTCTTCTGCCTTGGAGCTGTTTGTTTTAATTCAGGGAAGTGTCTAGCAGACTCCCTATGGACATGTGGGAGACTTTGAGACTACATTACCCATGATTCCAGTGGGTCTTAGGGCATGGGGACATCAAAGGTCCCCACACAGGGGGCAGTTTAAATTCAGAGGAGGGCCAAAAGAATGCTCTCTTGATCTTCCTGAGGAGCTGACTGACATGCGGAGAGGATGACTCTGGTGGTAAATCTAAAACCTAGGCAGGTGTGGTCATATATATTTTACCAACATGGCCATGGCTTTAATTAAACTACTAATTTCTCTTATTATATCAGTCTTTATCATTTTTAATCGTAACAGTAGATATTATTTATTTTATATTCTTAGGTATGTACATGTCTCCTCCATTAGAATGTGAGCTCCTTGCAAGCAGGAACTATTACACTTTTATTTTTGTATTGTCAGAACTTAGCACAATGCCTGACCATGTCTTCCATATTATGGTAATAAATTACATTCCACCTTTCAGTGTCCTCTGAAGAGCCAAACTGCTCTACTGACACTCGCCTAAAAGTTAGAAGAAAAGAAGGAAGGCCTTGTGTATGCTGAGTTGACTCCTCTCTGGCAAACTTTTGGGAGAAGCTGGACAACATTCTTATGGGACCTAAACTGACAGTGAAGGCTTCAAATCCCTATCTTCATCTAGAAAAGTTTTGGTTTATGTTCTTTGAAAGGAGGCATGATTAAGAAATTGCTCAGATCACTAGCAAATAACACAAGAGAGGTGGGAGGAAATTTCTACGCTTTCATTTTATTTTTAATCCAAATTTTGTTATTGAATTCAGCCCAGTGGGGTTCTTCTGGTCAGGTATTCCTTTGTACAGCCTCTGTGGCTTCCTTCCAAGGGAGACTCTCTTTTTCTCTTCCTAGAAAGTGGGTTTGGTTCATTGGACATGATCATGCCCAGCTGTCCTAAAGAAGGAGGGGAAAGAAATTTTTTCTGGATGTTCACTCTGTAGCATAATCAATGCATCCTCTGGTGCCATGGGTGAGTAGGCAGGCAGGCCTACAAAATGATCTGCTGTACTCTTTAAGTGAGTCCAGGTTACTTGGCCAGAAGCATTTTCTCTCTCTAACATAAATTAGTGATCACATTTTATTACCAACATCTGGAATTTCAAAAGTCTAGAAACAGATAAAATCTCTCTCTCTCTCTCTCTCTCTCTCTCTCTCTCTCTCTCTCTCTCTCTCTCTCTCTCTCTCTCTCTCTCCACCCCACCAATCTCACCCACCCAAACATATATATATATATATATATATATATATATATATATATATATATATATATAAAACCCTAAATAAGGGGGGAAAGGAGAGAACAAACATGTATTTAGTACTTACTATGTGTCAGGCACTGTGCTGAGTTTAACAAAAATAATACTGTTTAATCCTTACAACAACCCTGTGAGGTAGGTGCTATTTTACAATTGAGGAAACTGAGACAAACTGAGGTGAAGTGTCACAGGATCACAGAGCTAGCAGGTGTCTGAAGCCAGATTTTAGCTCTGTTCTTCCTGATTCCAGACCCAACACTCTTACCATCCCACCATCTAGAAGCCTCTAAAACTTTATATTACCACTATAAAATTTCAGCTTCAAAGCTCTGGACATTCCAAAGGCTACAAAAAGAAAAAGGAAATTTCTTTTCCCTCCTTGCCTCCTATCTCCAAATCAAAGGATGGATGCCGAAAAATGATTTTGTCAAATGTAAGATTACTATCATCTTTTACTGAGGTTTCTTATATGTCTTTTCTGTTCCATTGATCTACTTTTCTATTTCTTAATCAGTACCAGAGAGTTTTGATGATTATTGCTTTATAATAAAACTTAAAATCCAGTATTGCTAGACTTTCTTCCTTTACATTTTTTCACTAATTCCTTTGATATTCTTGATTTTTATTCTTCCAAATGAATTTTATTATTTTTTCTAACTCAAAATAATTTTTGGTATATTAATTGGAATGGCATTGAATAAGACAATTAGTTTAGGTAGGACTGTCATTTTAATTATATTGCCTCTGCCCATCCAATGAATAAAATTAATATTTCTTCGATTACATGAATCTGACTTTATTTTGTGTAAAAAGTGTTTTATAATTATGTTCATGGAGTTCCTGGGTTTGTTTTGGCAAGTCCTCTCAGATATTTAATTCTATCTATGGTTATTTAAATAGAGTATCTCTTTCTATCTCTTCTTGTAGGACGTTGTCAGTAATATATAAAAATGCTAATGATTTATGTAGATTTATTTTATATTCTTCTACTTTACTAAAATTATTGATAATTTCAACTTTTTTACTTGAATTTCTAGGATTTTCTACATTTATCATCATGTCATCAGCAGAGATAGTTTTGTTACTTCTTTTGCCCATTCCTGATCCCTTTGATTTCTTTTTCTTCTCTTATTTCTATTGATAAGCATAACCATTTGCCAAATGTGAATCTGTGCATGACAATAACCATTTCTATCCATATAACACAGAGCAGGTGATGGATTCTTTTGGTCTCAAAAACTCTTGAAGAACATTTAGTAAGGTGGTGATGGCAAACCTATGACACATGTGTCAGCACTGACACACGTAGCCATTTTCGATGACACGTGGCCACATGCAGCCGCATACAGAGAAGTATGGGGCCACATGCCGAGGATGAAACATTTGCTGTAGTGTAGTGTAGACACTCTGTGCACTATAGATGACAATTCTACCAATATTAATTTACCTATTTTGGTTCATTAAATACAGTTATATATTACAATGATACATTTTGTTATTTAAACAATAAATATTGCAAAATTATGGTTTTTTTCTCGAAGTGACATTATCACCTGAGCTATGCTCAGTTTTTTGGTGAATTTTGACACACCAAGCTCAAAAGATTGCCCATCACTGTACTAAGGCACAAAAGGGTATGGGGATATCTGTATAGGTGAACTCCCAGGCTATCCCTGATGCCTGGAATTCACTCTCTCTTCATCTCTACCTCCTAGTTTCTTTCAAGTCCCAGCTAAAATCTTGCCTCCTACAAGAAGTCTTTCCTAATCCACTAGTGACTTCACACTCTTGATTATTTCCAATTAATCCTATCTCTAATTTGTTTGGAAATAATTGTTTGCATGTGGTCTTCTCCCATTAGACTGAGAACTCCTGGAGAGCAAGGACTGTCTTTTGCCTTTCTTTATATCCTCAGATCTTAGCATAATGCCTGGCATATAGTAATTACTTAATAAATGTTTAGACTGACTGAAAGAAGATTCACAATGATGAAATTATATTGAAGTACTTATAATTACAAGGCCTTTTACATATACCAGGTAAGAGCACTGGGCCTAGAATCAAGACAACTCATCTTCCTAAGTTCAAATCTGGCCTTACTCTCTGTGTAACCCTGCACAAGTCAATTAAGCCTGTTTGCCTCAGTTTCCTCATCTGTAAAAAGAGCTAGAGAAAGAAATGACAAACCATTCTAGTAGCTTTGCTAAGAAAACCTCAAAAAGGGGTCATGAAGAATCTGACAAAATTAAAATGACTAAAGACCAAAAAAAAAACAAAAAAAACCTATATACAGACTGTAGAAACAGCCAGATGGTACAGTGAATGGAGCACTGGGTTTGGAATCAGGAAGCTTAACTCTAGTCTCAGACATTTACTAACTGTGTGACCCTAAACAAGTCATTCAATCTCAGTCTGGCTCAATTTCCTCAACTTTAAAATGGAGATAATAATAGAATTTACCTCATAGGGTTGTTGTAAAGATCCAATGAAATACATAAAGCACTTAGCACAGAGATTAGCACACACAGTAGGTGCTTAATAAATGTTTATTTCCTTCCCAGGTTTCCCTCTATATTCATGCCTCCAGAGTGAAATCTGTGGCAACTATTGGTAGGTAATAATGATATTTTCCATGGCACTAAAAAAGTAAATTTCCACCCACAACAAACATTTCTGCAATTTCTGATCTCCAGAGAAGGAACTGGAAATTACACCAATAAGGAAATGAAGGGTGAGGGGTGAGATCCTGACTCATTCACATTGTCACCAATTGGCATGGCCAGTGCCTCTCCCCTCACCATCACTGTACCAAGCATGTTTGTCCTTCATCCTCTAGTAGTAAAACAAAGTTACATATACAGTAGATACATTTATTCTTTTTTAAACTCTTAGCTTCCATCTTAGAATTGATACTATCAGTTCTAAGG
>NC_058131.1:167030848-167076293 GCF_016433145.1 Gracilinanus agilis | reverse complement strand
TATATATATATATATATATACACAATTACCCCATAAAACAAAAAGAAAAAAATCCGACTTCCTCTCTGGTATGGAAGGCCAAAAAATATTACTTAGGTTTTCCAGATTGTAGGGGCACCACATCCCTACCTCCCATGATGTGGAAAGGATACTCTTCATAACTGTGAACTGCCCACCTCAGAGTAGCTATAATAAAAGTGTTTTGAAACCTGGCACTATAGAAATATGACTACTTAATATCTCTAACCTCTTTAATGAAGAGACGATACCATTTCTTTTCTCCATGCCTTGAGATCCCCTGAATACAGGAGTGGTAAGGAAATGCCAACAATATTTTATGAGCATTAGTCAAGGGAGGGATGCCAATGAGAGAGTGACAGTAAAATCTTGAATGAAATAGGACAGGAGAGTATTGCCAGGTTTAAAGCTAGATTAGTCCTCCTGTCTCCTAAAAATCTTAACAAAGAACAAAGTGTTGGATGGGGGGGAGGAGGGGAAGAGGCAGTAACTCAGGATGCTTAGAAATATTTTATAAGGAGTGACTTCAAAATACAATTACAGATAGTGACCTAATTGATTTGAAACTCAATCAAGTGGCCCAGTGGATTGAGCGTTGGATTTTTTTATACCAGCTCATTCTTTTTATTATTTTTTCAATTGCATATAGAAACAATTTCCTAACAATTGCTTTCTGACCTCTTGTAATTCAAATTCTCTTTTGCCCTCCCTTTCTCTCCCCACTCCCCAGACAGAAAAGATTCTGATTTAGGTTATTCCAGTGTTACCATGCAATACAAATTTCCCTATTCCTCATGTTGTGAAGTAAAACATATATCATACATGTAAGAAATAAACTCATGAAGGCAATAGGGCAAGAAATGGCATGGTTCAAATCTGTATACATACTCTAGCAATTCCTTCCATGGCTATGGATAGCACTTTTTGTCATGGATCCCTTGGGGTTGTCTTGGATCATTGCATTGCTGATAATAGTTTAGTCCTTCACAGCTGATCATGATACAATATTTCCATTACTGTATATAATGTTCTCCTGGTTCTGCATATATCACTTTATATCAGTTTATACAAATCTTTCTAAGTTTTTCTGAAATCATCCCATTCATCATTTCTTATGGTGTACTAGTATTCCATTGTAACAATATATACCACAACTTGTTCAGTCATTTCCAACTGAGGGACATTCCTTCAGTTTCCAAATTTTTGCTGCTACAAAGAGAGCTTCCTTTCTCTATGATCTCTTTGGGATATAGACCTGGTAATGGTATTTCTAGGTCAAAGGATATGCATGGTTTGGAGAATAGCTCCAAATTGCTCTCCAGAATTGTTGTATCAGTTCATACCTCCACCAACAGCAATTTTCGCACATTCTTTCCAGCATTTATCCAGCATTTATCCAGCATTTACCATTTTCCTTTTCTGTCATTTTAGCCAATCTGATAAGTGCAAGGTAGTATCCCTGAGTTGTTTTAATTTGCGTTTCTCTACAATAGTGATTTGGAGCATTTTTTTTCATACAACTATAGATATTTTTGATTTCTTCATCTGAGAACTACCTGTTCATTTCCGTTGACCAGAGCATTGGATTTGAAATCATAAGCTCATGGATGCTGGGCAGTGACAATGCTCACTACAGAATGAGCTTGGGCAGCATGTTCCATTTTTGCCTCTTCTCCCATTGATAAGGGGCAGTTAGGTGGCACAGTGTATAGAGTTCTAGGCCTGAAGTCAAAAAGACTGATCTTTCTGACTTCAAATCTGGTATCAGAGATTTACTGGCATGACTCTGGACTCTTATTTGCCTCGGTTTCCTCATCTTTAAAAAATGAGCTAGAGAAGGAAATGGCAAACTATTCCAGTATTTTTTTTCCAAGAAAACCAAAATCAGGTGACAGAGTTGGATATGGCCAAAACAACTGAACAATAACAACCCATTAGAATCTCCATTTTGGAATGGACCAGCCATTCCTCATGTTCTAAATCTCACCATGAAACCTCAGCTGTGTTGTCTCATTGGTGAATTCTTCTTAGAATCTCCATTTTGAGGAAGGGTCCAGATCAGTCATCTGGTATCTCCAGTCCATGCTATCATTCCCCAAGGCAGGAAATGTCTTTGTTTTTGCTTGTATTTGTATCTCCAGAGTTTAGTACATTATTCAATATATAATATGTGCTTGATGACTGACTACTGGTCTGTGAATATAATCTAAATACAATATTGGCAATTAGGGGGTGTAGTGGATAGAGCACTGTGCCTTGAATCAAGAAGACCTAAGTCTGCATCCTGCCTCAGCACTTACTAGCTGAGTAAATCTGAGTAAATAACTTAAATTCTCTCAGTCTCAATTTCCTCGTGTATATAATAGGGATAATAATTACATTACAAAGCTATTATGAGAATCAAATATGTGAGAATCATACATTCAAAATGCTTTGTAAACTTTAAATTAAAATTTAAAATTCTCTATCCCTAAAACCTCGGAAATCTTACAGCATGACCCAGGGCACAAAGTTTATACAGGAATACCCAAAAAATAAGGGACTACAAAGACACAAAAAAAGAACTGCCCAGGAGTATGGCATCTCCCCAGTTGCTCTGCTCCACTATAACCAAATCAGATGTGATTATTTCTCCCTCCTTTGTAGAAAATAATCTCTGAAAGCAATGATGCAATAGGCCAGCCTAGAATAATAATAATAATCAGCATTAATAGACTAAATTGGGCAGCTAGATGGCACAGTGGATAGAGTACCAGATCTGGAGTCCTGAACTCATTTTCAGGCATTCAAATCTAGCCTTAGATACTTACTAGCTGAGTGACCCCTGAGCAAGTCACTTAATTCTGTTTGCTTCAGTTTCCTCATCTGTAAAATAACCTGGAGAAGGAAATGGCAAACCACTCTAGTATTTTTGCCAAGAAAACCCCAAATGGGGTCACACAGAATCAAACATGGCTGAAAACAACTGAATAACAACAACACAGAGCTTTTTACAAATTTTAGCTATTTGGAGGCAGCAAGATTGCCCAGTGGAGAGACTACCAGGCCTGGAGTCAGGGAGGTCTAGTTTCAAATCTGGCCTCAAACACTTCTTAGTTGTGTGACCCTGGGCAAGTCACTTAACCCCAATGGCTTAGACCTTACACACTCTTCTACCTTGAACTGATATTTACAAAAATTCTAAGACAAAAAGTAAGGGGGTATATATGTATATATAGTATCTATTTACATTTACTAATTTGGTCCTTACAACAATCTTGTGAAGTAGATGCTATTATAATCTCCATTTTATTGATAAGGAAATATAAATTAAGTGACTCGTCCAGTCACATAGCTAATTTGTGTCTGATGCTGGATTTGGACTCAGATCCTCCTGTCTTCAGGTCTAGTGCTCTATCCACTGTACCCCCAAGCTGCCTAGGTTAGAATATCCATATGGTCTAGCTCTTTCCTGATGTTATTTGATGTCTATAAACAGTCCTAGAATGCATGAAAGTCTGGGGCCTTTTCTAGGACTATAGCCCTCAAATGCTATTTATGGACCCTATAGCTCAATTTTCAGAACTTCTTTAGTAGGATAACAAGCAAAAGCCAGGTCAAAACTTCTCTAAATCAACAGAGAGGACACATGTGATCATAGAAACAAGGAAAGAACATCTTATTGTTGCTGTCTCTTTCTACCCTAAAACTGGAAAGAATTATGGGCCTTGATCCTTATGTCTCTGTGCTCTCTGATGAAAAGAGTCGACCCCAAGTCTCAGAACAGCTGCCTGGAGCACACGCTTGAGTAAAATTTCACCTCTTGCCTTGCCAAGATGTGGCTTTTAAAGCCTGAGCTGCTGATGAAAATGTCAACAGTACTCAACTCCAGAGAAAAACGTTCATTCCACTGGAAAAAAAGCATCCAACATTCCACCAGATCAATGGCGGTCTCAGGCATATTTCATTATGCAATGGGAAAATGGATATTCCATAAAGCGTAATTCTCTTCTTGAGGTTTATGAGAAGCAGAAACGGGCACATTCACAGAGACTGAGTTTGTAGGGATAGTTGGAGATAGGTTCAGTCCTCCTCCTTACCTATCAATTGTACCTGAGGGTCCCATTTATAAACTTACAGCAGTCAAAGAGTTGAGATTTAGAATAGGGTTGTTCAGCAGAGGCAGTTGGTTTAGATCTGGTGTCTAATGTGTCTTCTTTTCAACAAAAGAAAGTTTGGAATCCAAGTTAGAAAACTAGACCTCCAGATCACAGCATCTTTCAAATATGTCCTTGGCTCCCAGAGGTTCCTTATTCAACAAGATGCATCCCAGAGGCCAAAAACCTGTTGTCACAATAGGTAGTCATGGAAATAACCAGAGGAGGCCAATGTCTTACAAGGGCCATCTAATTCTAGCCTAAAACCTCATACAAACTCTAATCTTTACTCAATATCTAATTCTTAGCTCCTTTAAAACAGAATTGAAAAAAAAGGAGTCTTTTTTTTTATTCCCACTCCATAATAGCATTTCCATGGACCTTATGTAGCATTTGGTTTACAATTTCCCCATCATTTTGTCACATATTTTTCTGCATTATCTTCCTAGAAAGCTGTAAGAACCATAAGGGCAGGAAGTATGTTTTATCTACATTTTGTATCTCCTTCAGGATATAGGGCATGTGCTGCATGCAGGAGACATTTAACAAATATTTGTTTAATTTAACCTCATGTAAACTTTTATCAAGCACCTGTTAGGAAGGTTGAAAAAAAGTTCAGAAAAGATAAAGTTCTCTGACCTCTTAATGCTTCCCATTAATATAGATAGAGATAGAGATAGAGATAGAGATAGAGATAGAGATAGAGATAGAGATATGATGTACCCAAATAACAAAAGGAGAAAATAATAAATAATAAAAGCATTTGAAAGTTAGAGAAATAGTTCACTGTTGTGGGCATAATATTCAACATCAACTAGACAACTAAAAGAAACTCGGAAGGTTTTCTAGAGTATGTAATTTTGGTTTGGGTATTAATAAATAGGTTTAGGACTCTATTCCAAATTAATAATAATCATGAAAACCATTTAGATAGCACTTTCCATATATCATCACACTTAATCTTCACAATGGCCCTGTTATTGCTATTATCTATATTTTATAAATTATTAAACAGAGACTAAGAAGAGTTAATTGACTTATACAAGGTCATACAAATAAGAAGGCAGGAATTGAACTTAGGGCATCATGACACCAACTCCAGAGCTCTAGCCGCCATTTATCTAGAGCTAGATCTCTAATTGTAGGCTAAGGGTTTGGTTAAGATTTGATTGTTTAATTTGACAGATCCTCACCCTGCCCTACTCTTTAGACTAAGTCTCATACAAACTCTAACTCTGACGGAAATTTTCTCAAGACTCCAAAGGTAAATTAATTAAGTACTGGCTATCCATTACTGACCAAGACCTTAATCATGGATATTAGGTATAGGAAAACATAAGGAAAATCAGGCATGCCAATGACAAGGGAAGAAGCTATGTCAAGCCTAGAAAAGGAGAAAAGGAAATCATAGGATCATAATGAACCTAGAAAAAACCTTATGGGTCATTTAGTTCAATGCCCTGATTTTATGAATGAGGATACTGAACTCCAAAAAGAGCATACAGCTTAGCCAAAGAAGAGCAGCAGTAGAATTTGAATCTAGGTCTTCTTAGACTCCAAATTCAGTGTTCCTTCCACCTCAACATCATGTCAAAGGTTGTACCAATAAAAACTATTTCAGAGCTATACTCAGTGGTAATGGAAATAACCACTGGTGATTGGGCTAAGCATTTCAAGTTCTCAGTCTCTCTCACAGTACATGCCACTGAGATATGAAATCAGAAAAATTGCTTGCTTCCTACAATGGGCTTGGGACAATGAGTTCTATTAAATTGTTCGTTTCTTTAAAAGCTTCCTACCAGAGAAGAATTTCCTAACACTCTGGGCACAGTTAAATGAACCTAGAAATAGATATATATTCTTTCCCTTACCTGGTGCTTTACTCCTAAATAGCCCTGGGGAGAGAGATTACCAGAATCATCCAACCATCCATCAAAACAGAAAGAGTTGGGGCAGCTGGGTAGCTCAGTGGATTGAGAGCCAGGCCTAGAGACAGGAGGTCCTAGGTTCAAATCTGGCCTCAGACACTTCCCAGCTGTGTGACACTGGGCAAGTCACTTGACCCCCATTGCCCACCCTTACCACTCTTCCACCAAGGAGCCAATACACAGAAGTTAAGGGTTTAAAAAAAAAAAGATTAAAAAAAAAAACAGAAAGAGTTCAAAGATGATGAAAAAGGCTATCCACCACCATAGTAGGTACTAACAGAGTCTGAATGCAGATTGAAGCATACCAATTTTTACTTTATTTCCTTCATGAATCTTTTTCTTGTATAGGCAGCATGTGTCTTCTTTCACAATATGATGAACATGGAACTATATATGACATTCTTGCATATGTATAACCTATAACACATCACCTGCTGTCTTGGAGGGAAGGGAAGGAGAAAACATAAATTGCAAAATGTCAGAAAACAATAATTAAAAATTGTATCTACATAGAATTGGGGAAAAGACTAACTTTTTGATAAAAAAAAATTGAAAGGGAATTTAAGGTCACCTAATTCAATTCATACCTAAACAGTAATATCCTATACCAGTGATTCCCAAAGTGGGCACCACCACCCCCTGGTTGTGCTGCAGTGATCCAGGGGAGCAGTGATGGCCACAGGTGCATTTATCTTTCCTATTAATTGCTATTAAAATTTTTTAAAAATTAATTTCCAGGGGTACTAAGTGATATTTTTTTCTGGAAAGGGGGCAATAGGCCCAAAACGTTTGGGAACCACTGCCCTATACAATATATCCCAGACAAGTAATCATCTGTCTTTCACTTGGCTATCACTAGTTACAGAGAACTCACTACTTATAGAGGTAATTCATTCCATTTTTAAATAATTCTAATTATTAGGGATATAAACTCACCTCTCTCTTTCTCAGTGTCCCTGCTTGAGAGAGGCTTTATGTGAGCCTGGGGCCATGCTTTAAAGAGAAGTGAGGTGAGCAGGGAGAAGGAAAGGTAGCAAAGTGCAAATGGCACAGGATATTCAAGTAGGGAAGGAAACAAGCATTTATTACACGCTTATTATATGCCAAGCATTTTACATATATTATATCCTCATTTGATCTTCAAAACCCTCATGGGAGCTAGGTGCTATTATTAATTCCATTTTATAGTTAAGGAAACTGAAGCAGATACAGATTACAGTGACTTGCCTAGGGTGGTAAAACTAATAAGAACCTAAGATCTGATCTAAACTCATCTCTTTTCAACATCAAGCCCAGGGCTCCATCCATTATGCCATCTAGGCCAGACAAGGGGGAAGCAAAGGGAAGAATGGTGACATGGGAAGCAACTGGCCTGCCCTGGATTACAGTCTACCACTCCATTAATGATAAGAATCACTGATGTCTTGTAAAGCCCAACTGAGTAGTAGTTGTCCTAGGAAGCAGTTGCAAAAGAGAAAACTTTGAATCCAGTTTGTGGCTGTCCATAAGGAATAGCCTGTCACAGACAAATTGCTCTGATCACAAATCACAAGTTCTTCCAACTGACTGAGCATTGTCCTTCCTGGAAGCCATGAATGGTGGGAGTGGCTAGAGGAAAGCTGTCTAGGTACCTGAGTTATATTTTCTTAACTTTCTGAACATAGTTTCAGGGGCATCCCTATTAAAAGGATAAATACTGACTAGGTCATGGAGGAGCTTTGCACCCATCTGTGAATCAGGATTTTTTTTCAGATATACACTATATTATTTTATTCTTTTTGTTGATTCTATCATTCTGAGTAAAGGCATGTCCATGTGATCACATTTCATTAAAATAAAACTGATCCATTCCCCAATGTCGACATGGTCAAAACATATGAACAAATAGTTCTCAAAAGAAAAACTGCAAACTATAAACAACCATGTGAAAGATTTGCCAAAGAAGTAATAATAAGAGAAAATCAAATCAAAACAATTCTCAGGTTTCACTTCACACCCAGGAAACTGGCAAAGAGGATAAAAGATGGGAATAGTCAATGTTGGAAAGGTTTTGGTAAGACAAGAACACTAATACACTGTAGGTGGAGCTAGGAATTGGTTCAGACATTCTGTAAAATAGTTTAGAATTATGCTATAAAGGGGAATAGCAAAACCATAATCTTTGACCCAAAGAGTCCACTGTTAAACATATGCCACAAAAAGAAAAATAGAAAAAAAAGATCTCATATGCACCAAAATACTTATAGTAACACTTTTTGTAGCAGGAAAGAACTAGAAACAAAGTGCATATATATTTATTGATGAATGGATAAATAAATTGTGCACATACATGTAATAGATGTTGCTGTACTCTTAGAAAAAATCAATATGGATGCTGGGTTAAGATGGCGGCAGAGTAAAAAGCAGCACTTAACCCCTCCTGACCGAAACATACAGGACTTCTCAAGGGGGCACAAAAACAAACCCAGTCTAACGGAGGGACCCCACAACAGGGTGCAGCGTGGAAGGTACGTGGAATCGGGACATTTCCATGCTATAAAGGGGTGAAACATCTCTCAATAAATTGCGGGCTGAGCAACCACACCCCCTCCCACACACAATCACACACCACCTGCAGCGCCAAAGACAGGTCAAAAGAAATAGAGCAATTTTGGGCCACCCATCGAGTCATTGGCAGCTCCAGGGCCTGTTCCTGAGAGCAGCAAGATTTGGGACCCCAAAAAACTGAGGAACACACATGGACTCTGAGCACAGACGCGGAGCACAGGCACAGGTGGAGACGTGGGCAGAGGTGGACACAGGCGGGAGCAAAGGCTCTGAAACCCTGAGTGGGGAACCAGTGAAGACGGGTATACGCTTGTGGAAGCAGCACCCTGAGACTTCTAAAGGAGCCTCCTGCAGAGGATCAAGCAAAAGGGTCCACCAGGGGGCTTGACCTTGGAAAAAACCAGACCTCAGACCTTAGACCTCAGGAGCCAAAAGACCGCAGACAAAATCTGAGTGCGAGGATAAAGCTGAGAAGCTGCTGGGCTAACAATGGCTACCCAGAATCAGGAAGTCCAGAAGAGAGAGAAAAAGATTAACAACAAGAAAAAGAAATCTTTAACACTCAACAACTTTTACACAGAGAAAATTCAGACAACCGAGCAAATAGAGGGGGAGAAAAAACAAACAGTCACATCCAAACCATCCCAAGATAATCAAAACTGGTCACAAGCTCTTGAAATGTTCAAAACTGAGATGATGAGAAAGTTGGAAAAGATTTGGTCAGAGAAATGGGAAGTAGCTCAAAAGGAAATCAGGCAAGAAAATAACAGTTTAAAAGGCAGAATTTCACAATTGGAAAGTGAGGCAAGTCAACTGAAGATCAGAAATGACCAGATTGAAAAGGAAAACCAAAAGATTATAGCCGAAAACCAAAAGATCATAGCCTAAAACCAAAAGATTATAGCCGAAAACCAGTCCTTAAAGGCTAGAATTGAACAATTAGAAGCTAATGATCTCTCAAGACAAGAAGAACAAATAAAACGAAGCCAAAAGACTGAAAAAATAGAAGGAAACATGAAATATCTCAATGAGAAAGTGACAGACCAAGAAAACCGGTCTAGAAGACACAATTTGAGAATAATTGGTCTCCCTGAAAAGGGTGAAATTAATAGAAATTTGGACTCCATACTAAAAGAAATTATTCAGCAAAATTGCCCTGAAGTTCTACAACAAGAGGGCAATATAGACATTGAAAGGATCCATAGATCACCCTCGACATTCGATCCAGATAAGAAAACGCCCAGGAATATAATTGCCAAATTCAAGAGCTTCCAAGTAAAAGAAAAAATCTTACAAGAAGCCAGAAAGAGACAATTCAAATATCAAGGAGCACCAATCAGGATCACACAGGATCTGGCAGCCTCCACGCTAAAAGACCACAAAGCTTGGAATATGATATTCAGAAAGGCAAGAGAGCTGGGCCTGCAACCACGGATCAACTACCCATCAAAATTGAATATGTATTTCCAGGGGAAAGTATGGGCATTCAACAAAATTGAAGATTTCCAAGTATTTGCACAGAAAAGACCAGGGCTAAATGGAAAGTTTGATATCCAACCACAAAAATCGAGAGAAACATGAAAAGGTAAATAAGAAACAGAGGGGAAAGAAAGAAAACTCATAGTTTTTAAAATTTGCCTTTTTAAGGGCCTCAGTAAGATGTAATTATCTGTATTCCTATGTGGAGAAATGCTATGGATAATTCTCTGTAGTGAACTCTGTTCACTATTAAGTATTCACTATTATAGTGGTAGGAAGAATGATTAATGGGGACAGGGTGGAGTGCTGAATGGTCTAAGATGATATGGGGGGTGGGAAAGAGGAGGGTGAATGGAGGGGGACACCAGGAGAAACTTGAGAGAATAAGAAAAATAGGATAATCTATTACACAAAAAGAGGGCATGGGATGGGGAGGGGACAAATACTATTATAAGAAGGAGAGGAAGAGAGCATCAAGAGGTAATTTTTAAACCTTACTCTCAGCGTAATCAACTTGGAGAGGGAAGAGTAGCTATACTATCCATTGGGATATAAAACTCTATCTAAACCTACTGAGAATGTCAGAAGGGATAAATCAAGGGGAACAGGGGAGTGGGGAGATCAAAAAAGGGAGGGGAGAAGAAGGGGGAGGGAATTCATTAGGCCTTTAAAAATAAAAAAAGGGGAATAATAAGGGAGGGGCTAGAAAGGGAAGTTAATCAAAGGAGGGGACAAGGGATACCGGCTCAAAGCAAGCCACTGGTTTAAAAGAAAATAGGGTAAGAAGAAGGGGTGGGACTAAGGGAGGATACAAAAATGTCAGTGAATGCACAACTGATAATTATAACTCTGAATGTGAATGGGATGAACTCGCTCATAAAACGGAAGCAAATAGCAGAGTGGATTAGAAACCAAAATGCTACCATATGTTGTCTACAAGAAACACATATGAGGCGGGTGGACATACACAAGTTTAATGTTCAGGGCTTGAGCAAAATCTTTTGGGCACCAAATAAGAAAAACAAGGCAGGAGTGGCTATTGTGATTTCTGACAAAGCCAAAGTAAAAATAGATATGATTTAAAAAGACAGGGGAGGTCATTACATCCTGATTAAAGGCAGTATAAACAATGAGGAAATAACACTACTCAATATGTATGCACCAAGTGGCATAGCATCCAAATTCATAAAGCAGAAACTGGCAGAGCTCAAGAAGGAAATAGATAGTAAAACCATACTAGTGGAAGATCTAAATATTCCTCTTTCAGATCTAGATAAATCAAACCAAAAAATAAATAAGAAAGAGGTAAGAGAGGTGAATGAAGTCCTAGAAAAATTAGATTTAATTGATATGTGGAGAGAAATAAATAGGGACAAAAAGGAATACACCTTCTTTTCAGCTGCACATGGTACATTCACAAAGATTGACCATGTAATAGGGCATAGAATCATTGCAAACAAATGCAAAAGAGCAGAAATAATAAATGTAACCTTCTTAGATCATAATGCAATAAAAATAACAATTAGTAACGGCACCAAGATAGGCAAATCAAAAACTAATTGGAAATTAAATAATATGATTCTCTAAAACGAATTTGTCAAAGAAGAAATCATAGAAACAATCAACAATTTCATTGAAGAAAATGACAATGATGAGACATCCTACCAAACTCTGTGGGATGCGGCCAAGGCAGTACTCAGGGGGAAATTTATATCCTTGAGTGCATATATTAACAAATTAAGGAGGGCAGAGATTAATGAATTGGGCATGCAATTCAAAAAATTAGAAAGCGAGCAAATTAAAAATCCCCAGATGAGAACTAAATTAGAAATACTAAAAAGCAAGGGAGAAGCCTTCCCAATAAGATCAGGAGTAAAACAAGGACGCCCATTATCACCTCTATTATTCAACATAAAACTAGAAACACTAGCAGTAGCAATTAGAGAAGAAAAAGAAATCAAAGGTATCAAAATAGGCAAGGAGGAGACTAAGCTATCACTCTTTGCAGATGATATGATGGTATACTTAAAAAATCCTAGAGAATCAACTAAGAAGCTTGTAGAAATAATCAACAACTTTAGCAAAGTTGTAGGATACAAAATAAATGCACATAAATCATAAGCATTTCTATACATTTCCAACACATTAGAGCAGCAAGAGGTAGAAAGAGAAACACCATTTAAAATTACCCTAGACAATATAAAATACTTGGGAATCTATCTACCAAAACAAACACAGCAATTATACGAAAACAACTACAAAACACTTTCCAAACAAATAAAACTGGATCTAAANATCTCTTCTCAACTGCAACATGGAGATAATCATAACATAGTCTTCAGGTTTCCCCATATTGTGGTTATAGATTCATACATTAGGAGCTAAAAAGAACCTCAAAGATCATCTATTCAAACTCTCTTACTTTACTAATTGGGAAATTGAGACCCAGCAAGGTTAAATAAATTACTTACCCCACATCACACAGTTTTGAAGGAAGAAGCGAGATTTGATATGAAGCCAGGTCTTCTGATTTTTAGAGCCCTTGTTCTTTCCAATGTACCATGTGCCTTCCTGTGGTTGCTATACAACTTGTGTAAGCATGGGGGATGCTCTTGTGGGAAAACGATAGAAATAGGAAATAGAAACTGAAGGAGAAGAGGCAAGGGTAGATGCTTATGAGTGACAGACCCCATAGAAATAGAGAAGAAGGCACCCCAAAATCCCTCTGCCCTTCACCTCTTTCCCCAATCCCTGAATTGTGATTAATAAAAGCCATTCATTAGTCAGATAGCATTCCAGAGTGCCTGAGAGATAACAAGGGGGAGGGGAATCACAGCTTGGTCTGGCTGCTTCC
Organism: Gracilinanus agilis; assembly: GCF_016433145.1. NCBI lineage: Eukaryota > Metazoa > Chordata > Mammalia > Didelphimorphia > Didelphidae > Gracilinanus > Gracilinanus agilis. The sequence continues at coordinate 167,063,331 of NC_058131.1, read as the reverse complement.
ATCTTGGAGCCAGACCACAACTGTGAAGTTGTGAAGTTGACTGACCTTGGGGTAGGCTTGCATGAACCTCACCCTCATTCAAAATTGGATTGGGGTACCCAATACCTCGTCTTATAGAGAAGCCTCATCCCCAACTCCTGTGGGGTGGCACAACCATCCAGGTCACCTAGTTTCGGACTGATACCCCCTCAAAGTCTATTGCAGTGAATATTCGACCCTGAGGAGAGAGCTGGAGGAGAGAGAATCTCACCTCATAGACTTTCTCAATAGATTTTGGCAGAGCCAGCTTAGGTAAAGAACCTAAATAATTCTGAAAAAAAAAGCCTCTGGGGGCAGCTGGGTAGCTCAGTGGATTGAGAGCCAGGCCTAGAGACAGGAGGTCCTAGGTTCAAATCCGGTCTCAGACACTTCCCAGCTGTGTGACCCTGGGCAAGTCACTTGACCTCCATTGCCTACCCTTACCAATCTTCCACCTATAAGTCAATACACAGAAGTTAAGGGTTTAAAATTTAAAAAAAAAAAGCCTCTGTTTGAACCAGATGGCAGCCATTTTTCTCCTTTCTACAGCAAAGCAAAGGGGAAAAACTTAGCAAGAAAGAAAATTTAAAGGCACAGTACCATAGAAATTTTACATTCAAACTGGTACTATGGATGCACCATTGGGAAAACAATTTATACTATGATGGGAATCATTATGTTACTATACAACTTTTTGACTATGATTTATAATTTCTGGATTATAGTAATCCCAGGCTATACAATAGGAATCATAAAAATATATGATTCCTGCCAATGGTTGAAGCTAGAAATAGGTCGGATCTTTGCTTTCATACCAACCACAATTGCAGTGATTATCTCATTCCTCCACTTCTATTTGTCCTTAAAGAATTTAGTACACAAATTGCTAGGACACAAGGATGATAGCACTGTATTGATAATGACATTAAGAAAGGAAATAGCAAAGTTACTTGAAAAGAATGCTCAATTGAAAGGGGACAAAGAGATCACAGCAGGGGAAAAAATAGAAATAGCAATACAAACAACTGAGGCACATATAGACACAGCAAAGAAAATAGAAGAAGGGGCAACAGCACCAGCAGTACCAATATTACCAATTATTGATCACACAATTTTGCAGCCAGATTCCAGATTTCTCCATATAAAAAGACATAAGCCATTCACTGCTGCAGATCTAGACACCTTAAAACAACAAATGCCTACCTTTTATTTAAATCTCTTCAAGGCTATAAAAGAATTTAAAAGAGCATTAAGACTTTTTGATCCCATGTTTTTGGACATTGAAATTCTTCTTTCTGAATTATTTACACCAGCAGAGAAAGCACAATTTATTGAGGAGACCCGTAGGAACACAAACTTAACATCTTGGCCACAATATTATGAAGATCTAGAATTAAACAGTCATCAAAACCTAGAATGCCTAAGAAGAGCTAGGGAAGATCTACTAGAATCTATGAAATCCTTTGCTAAGTGTCCTGATTCCTGGGGAAAATTTGAAAAGTTAAGGCAAGAGATAAATGAGCACCCCTCAACATATTTAGATAGACTTATCGAAGCTTGTGAAACAATTTGGGGTTCCAAGACTTAAATGAACCCAACTTGCAGCACATAAGGAGACAGTTTATTAAGGGCAGTTCCCTACCAATAAGGACATACTTTAATATGCATTGTCCAGGATGGAAATCATTAAGTTTGGAAGACCTACGTAAAACTGCTGCATGTGTTCACTCAGGAAATCAGGAAGCCAAAGAATCCAAAGAATACATTAGAGAAAAGGATGATATCATAAAAGATTTAAAGGAGCAATTAAAAAAGGCTAAATCTACCATCAAACAAAAAGAAATAGAGGAAATCAAAAATCTGGCAGCCCTACATGCATATAAAGCAAGACCAAAGTACCAACAACCCAGACAAACTAGCAATAACTTTAATAATAATATAAGGTGTTTTCTTTATGGGAAATTTGGACATATAGTGAAAAATTGTTATGTCAAAGTCCAAATAAACAGCAACAACAACAAAAGAAGCAATTACAATAATACATACACAAAATCAAGATACAATACTCACAAGAAAGAAAACAAATGTTGTCATCACAATTGTGCATCATCTAGTCAACATGCTCCTGACCTGTAGACTATGCAAAAATACATAGCAAGATGAAAAACCACATTATTCCCAAGTACTGATGGAAAAACCTGATACCTTATGGTGCCAGGAAACAGCTTGGGAGCATAAGGGAAAGCCCAAGGGGTGTGGCAATGGGAAAAGACAAATACCATGATATAAAAGACTTGGGAATGGAAATACACTATGGGTATGGAAAAGCAAGATTACATCTAGGGATCAAATAGAAGAAGAGAATCAAATAATCAAGGATGTAATAGAAATCAAAAACAGAATTTATGGGATAAAAGACAATGATTCAAAGAGAAAGGAGAAAAATACAAATGCATTTATACCAGACTTTAAACCAAACATAATGACTATAGCACTGACAAATCCAAATGCAACAGTTCAAGAGATAAGCTTAAATGGGTGTTCTGAGCAGTTTCACACACAGACAGGCAATGATATGAAAGAAACTGCAACCCAACTTACAATAAAGACCAATGGGAAGGAAAGAGAATTATCCTTAAGCACTGAAACAAGCAAACCTTCAAGAGAGTTGGCACATGAAAAGGTTAATAGAGAAAAGAATTGCATTGACATACTAGGACATTCAAACTTAAACCCAACAGTAAAAGACTTTAAGCCAAAAAAAATCTCTGAAAAAGCCCTTGATTCAAAAACTTCCAAACTTACAATCTTGTGTTACTTCAGGAATGCCTCCATCTAGAGAGAATTCTAAATGCTTAAGAGATAAACAAATAGAGGAATCACTCTCACAGAACAACAAATCAATCCATAAAATAATACAGCCAAGACAGGGTAACAATCACAATAACATTTTAATACCATACAGAAACAACAAGGTAGGGGAAGCAAATGCATTGCAAGATCAAAATGCATTGCAATCTGAGGGTCCAAAGCCAGAAGAAACAGTGGTCACTTTACAACAGAAAGGGGACATGGGATATACAGAGATAGAGGCTCCAATGATTCAAATGAATCAAAAAACAGAAACAGCTGAACCCATGAACCAAGTCAACCAAGAGACAGAAAACAAGGAACCACACATGACTAGCATACTACCAGAAAATGACTTAGCAGATATGGACATCAAAGCATTTTTAGCATTAGATGAAATTAAAACCAAGCCATCACAACCATACCCTATTTACACAGACTCTGATGACATAAGTTCTCATAATGAAGAGGCAATGAAAAGACTATTTCAAGAAGCAAATGTACCAGTAATCACGGTACCAGACATAAGCATTAAGGAAAGACGTGAGTGGCTATCTTTCATACACGTACTGGATAACTAATCCATGAAAAATACAGAACACCTAAAGAAAAGCCTAAATTCAGAAGAATTACAAACAAAATGTGGAGTAGACTGTAGCAATGAAAACAGTATATAAAAGGAAATCAAAGCAATATTGAATTGCTAGTTCCACCAATATAGAACATTATCCCTCCAAAAGGAAAACATATGTAAGTGGATATCGATCCACAAAATCTAGCCAAGTCATTGCAAAACACAAAATCATTGAAAAACATCTGAAAGTACATGTAACATACACATACAATTGATTGACATTACTGACGAAGCATCACAATCCACACTGTTCCTGTATTCAGACCAGATAGCCTGTCCAACAACATGTATGATGACAGACAACATTTGATGGAGAAACATAGAAGGGGAAAAGCATCAAGAGAAGAAAAGGAAATTCAGGAAAATCACCAAGAAGAAAGATGCAAGAAAAGAGGACTTGAAAAGACATTGTGAAAAAACCTTTGAACTTTGAACTTTGCAAAAATGGACAATTGCACAAAGAAGAGGACAGAAGGAAATGATTTACGTAAGATTATGGTGTGGCGATGGCACAAAAACACAAATTAACCTCACACTTTAGGGATAATGCAACCACAGTACATAGCATCAAGATACAAGAGAAATCTACAGACAACTTGAAGAAAATTGACAACTTTGAAAACAAGAGTATTTTGCATGCACAGTACATAAAGAGAACACAAAACTGTTATCTAGCCAAGACCTCTTGTAAATAAGCGAGGGTCAGAAGATTGTGTAAATATAAAATATATATACATGTCTAAAATGTAAATAGTTGCAAATTCCATAAAGTTTTAACCGCTAAGAAGATCAAGTGATTTTCTTGTCTGGTTAACATTGATATGCAGAACTAATGCTTATACAAATGTATAATAGTGCAAATAATGTAAATTTTATATATACCTGTAATATAAGTTTGAAAAGTAGAGTAGAATTGTAAATAATAGTCCCTAACCATGTAGATACTGTAGCATACTAACAATTTAGGAGATAATTAGAACATTAGACATAGGGAAAGTGCAGAAAGGACTAGGGAAGTTCAAAATTTTTAGCGAGCTAGTGAAGGGAAAGCATAAGAATAAAATATATAAGTATTGCTGGATAGATAACTAAGAATACTAACATACTAAAACATATTCTCAATATAAAAAATTAACATTGCATTTAAAACATAGATAGTTTAAACATAATTTCATAACAGCTAAAAATAATAAGATAGTTGTATTGCATTACTTGATAGACATACATTAAAAGTAGAAACAAGATAAAATTCTGTTAAAATCATAGATGGGTTAAATAATAACTTAGAAGAGTTTAAGAATAAGAAAATTGTTGCACTTTAAACTTAGACATTGTGTTCAATGGAAATTTTTCATGTTACAAAATTATTTTGTACCCTGTAAAAATTGTTATATAAATTGCAACCCTCATCCCCTTACCAACCTCTCTAAACCCCATCTTAGAACAGGAATAGATAGATAATTAGTATAGTGACAAGACAAGATAAGGATTTATTATTTTGGAGGGAGGGGGAACATAAGATAGGAATAGGAAATGGTGATGCATGACTTAAGTGGGACTTTTTCCAAAAGTCCCACCACACAAAACTGGGATACTGTAAGGATGGGAGATGGGACCAAAAGAGCCAGAAGAAGGCCGTTGGTGACAGTTTGGACCAGAGAGGATTCTGGGAGGCTCCAGAGGAGAAAGAAGGAGAGGAGGAATTTCTGGGGGAAGGACTGAGAGGGAGGAGAACATCTCAGCTCAGATCTAGTCCTGAGGGCTTCCTGAGGATCTTTCTTTGGACATTGAAACCCTGATTCCCTGGTCAAAGGCATCCCATCCCTTCTCACCCAGCAAGACTTCAATCATCGAGTCAGCTAAGTTCTGGGACTCCATTTCTTGGGCTCCTTCTCCATTTACCCAACCTTGCTGAGAGACCCTTTCTGGTTTGTCTTGAAATTATAGAAAAGGATAGAAATGGGAAATAGAAATAGAAAGGTTCCTACCAGAGTGATGACTCCATAGAAATAGAGAAGAAGGCACCCCAAAATCCCTCTGCCCTTCACCTCTTTCCCCAATCCCTGAATTATGATTAATAAAAGCCATTCATTAGTCAGATAGCATTCCAGAGTGCCTGAGAGACAACAAGGGGGAGGGGAATCATAGCTTAGTCTGGCTGCCTCCATCTTGGAGCCAGACCACAACTGTGAAGTTGTGAAGTTGACTGACCTCTGGGGAGGCTTGCATGAACCTCACCCTCATTCACCATTGGATTGGGGTACCCAATACCTCATCCCCAACTCCTGTGGGGTGGCACAACCATCCAGGTCACCAAGTTTCGGGCTGATACCCCCTCGAAGTCTACTGCAGTGCATATTCGGCCCTGAGGAGAGAGCTGGAGGAGAGAATCACCACCTCATAGACTTAGACTCTCTGCCCCTCTATCATAACATTCATTGACTGGCTCTCTTTATTCTTATTCTTGGCAATGTCCTTCTGAATATGCAAAACCTATAACTAAATCCAATACTCTAGATGTAATCTGACCAGAGAAAAGAACAAGATTACCAGTCTACTCTTGTACACTATGTCTTTATGATTGCAGCTTAGGTTCAATTTGCTTTTTGTCTGCTATGTCACACTGTCAACTTCAATTGAGTTCAAAATCCACTAATCCCCCCGATCTTTTTTCATAACTCCCCCATTCTACACCAAGACAAACTAAAAGTGAGTGAAATATTTTGGGCACTATTGTAAGCAGAGCCAAGCCAAGCTGAGCCAGAAAGTACAGGGTCATGAGAATTCTCTGGAATGACTTACAGGTAGTTTTAGAGGCCCTGATCCTATATCCTATACCCCTTGTCAGCCTGTTCAGTGCTTACATATATAACCTATCTAGATTCTCCTCCTCAAGCGTATCACTATGCTTTAAATGTCTTCACCCTCCCTTTCACTGCTCACAATTTATCTATTTGTTTCCCCTAGAATGTCCTTAAATCCTGATTTTGATTATTACTGTCCTTGATTTCCTTTCCAATAAAGCTAATTTCTTGGGCTATTAAATCAGACTTGACTACCTAACCTAATAGCTGGCAGGTTTGTTTTTTAATGTAAAATGATCCTTTATTAAATCAACACATACTATTTCATGTAACCAGTATGTTTCCCAAGCTACTCTGGTCTTCAGCTCTCAGCTCCTGTTGCTTTAATTAGTTAACTCCTTATTTCTAGGCTTCATTGAGATTTGACAATCATAACTGACCAAAGTCTTCCATCTGGGAAAGAAAGGGGAGGGAGCCTTCCTACCTGTCATAAGATCCCTGTGAGGTTGCTCCTCCAACTGTACAAGATCATTGCCTTTATTTTGGAATCCTTCTCCATTCCATCTCCTTCCCCTCCCTGAAGGCTTAGGCCAATATTCAATCTCTGGTAGATGCTCAGTGAACATTTGTACTTGAGGAAGTCCCATACTTCCTCCTAGCTCTCTATTTCTGAGCAGGATCAAACTTCCTGAATCATTGCTTCACTCTGTGATGAGCACTGAATCTGACCTAACTGATTAGCAACCTGGAAAAAGAGTGCTTTGTCTCATGCCCCTATGAGGTGAAAGGAATCTTCCTGCCCAGGATGTTTGGGTTAGCAAAGGCACCCTCTGAGAGAGAGATCAATGACCTAACCATGAAATGTGTCCAGAACCCTGGATCCTGTCCAGGTACTTTGCAAACTAAGCTGGGAGTCCCATTTTCTGACTCCTGCCTCTCCAGGCAGCCAGTTTCTGTCTGCATGGCACCAGCTGCATCATGAGAGTGATTAAGCCCTTCACCCTCAGGCTGAGAGGGGGCAAGGATGAGTTACAGTAAGTCAGATAGATAGGGTGTTGTGTGATTTGCCTTTTTGCTATCTGTACAATGGAATTAGAGGAGGGGAGGGAACCCCAAGACAGAGCCAAGGAAAATGCTGGCCTCTGCCCTGCTTACTCTCCATCCATTACAGGATGTGAGGGGCGGTGGTTTTGATCTGCAGGCAATTATGCAGATGAGTTTACTGCTGGCTAATCAACCCCAGGGTCTCCTGCCCAGCTGGCTGACATGTCCTAAGCAAGGTGCCATTACCCAGAGTCTTGGCAGTGAGAGGAGAATGTGCTGGCACCAGACCAATTGCAAGGCAAAAGAAGACTGCTCACAATTGAGGGAAGAGGGGAGGGTCTTTTAAAACCAAATGCCAAGATTAGCAAAGAACATTTGTGAAGCCCTTGTCTATTCCCAAAGCTGGGTTTGAAAGAAGAGAACCTGGGTTCAAATCTTGATTTGGCTTCTTATTTCCATCATCCTTCTAGTCATTCAGGTTCACAATCTCAGATGCGTCTTTGATTCTTCCCTCTTCCTCATCCATAATTTTCTTCTCTCAGCACTCCTCTTTTTTCTATTTGGGTAATCACTCCTCTAGTTTAGGCACCATCATCTCAATATTCATAAAACACACTTCTTATTACATCACTCTCTTGTTCAAGTACTCGATTATTTCTGGGATAAAATTAAAAATCCCTTTATATGAATGAATGAATGAATGAAAAGGATTTATTTATGGGGCAGTTAGGTGGCACAGTGGATAGAGCACCACACTCACTTGGAATCAGGAAGGCCTAAGTTTAATTTTGGCTTCAGACATTTAAGTGGGCAAGTTATTCAACCTCTGTTTGCCTCAGTTTCCTCACCTATAAAATGGAGAAAATCAAAGTATCTCTCTCTCTCAAGGTTGTTGTCAAGATAAATGATGAGATAATAATTGTAAAATGCTTAGCACAGTACCTGGCACATAAGTGTTATATAAATGTTAGCTATTTTTATTATACAGCATTTACCATGTGCCAAGGACAATGCTAAGAGTTGGGGATAGAAATACAAAATTGAGACAGCACTTGTTCTCAAGAAGTTTACATTCTAATGAGAGATACAACATATATTGGGGAATGGTAACTGAGGAATAAGATGAAGTAGCAAATATAAGCAAAACAATAGGGAAGCTCATTGATCTACCTTTTCCAGAAACAATGGTAGTGGTAAATAGATGACAATTTTTTGAACAAGAGATAGGAAAAGGGTGAAACAAAGAAAGATAAACCTGTGGATTTAAATGCTTGGCATTTGGAGTCCTTTGTGATCTCACTGCAACCTTATGTTTAAAAACTAATTTCACTTTAGTCCTCCTCATACACTCCATGTTACAAATTGGCCTACTTACTTAGACTTCGCTATGTTAGCACTGAAGCTCCCATTTTTATGCCTTTGTAAAGACTCTCCCTCATGCCTTAGAATGCATCTTCTCCTTTGCATAGTCTCCTGAGATCCCTAGCTTCCTTTAATAAGGCTCAGTTCAGGTATCTCACCTCCTACATGAATTCTATTGTGATTTTCTACAGACTCTTTTCCTTTTTTAAAAAAAATTTATTGCTCTTCCGTTTTTCTATCACCTTCGTTTCTGGCTATAGCCATTTTCCCCATCTTCCCCAGAGGGCTGTTTTTTGTAACAAAAAAAGAAAATAGAAAAAGGGGTAGTGGAAAACCATTCAGTAAAACCAGCAACTCAGCAGAACATGACCACATATGTGATGTTCACACACATAGTCACCACTTCAGAAGAGGTGCATTTTCTCAACTCCATTCTCCTGGTTGCTATAATTACATTACTTTGAGCTTCATCTTTTTTTCATTCTTTCCATTTTCATTGCTATAATTATTGTGCATATTGTTTTCCTAGTTCTGTTTATTTCACTCTGTATCCACTCACTGGACTCCCTGGTCCCTGACCTCCTTGCAGTCATTATTATGCTTATAAATATTTAACAACAAGTTATCTAGGGGGAAATGCAAGCCTAACACACTTTTAAGCCCAGCCTGTATTATTAACATTGCCTCTATTATTTTCTCAATAATAGACAACCAAAAAAAACAATCAATCAAGCCCTCATTTGTAGTTTTTGAATATTTCAGAGGTGCAATGCTCACACTGAAATTTTAACAATCAGCTCTCAAGACTGGCTGTTTGAGCTGACTCTAGCATGCTACAGGTATATCTACCATCTCTGGTTCATTTCCAGACCACCACAATAAAGTGAGTTATATGAATTTTTTGGTTTGGTTTTGCATATAAAAGTTACGTTTACACTATACTTTAGTTGATTAAGTGTGCAAAGCATTGTCTAAAAATGTACATAATTTAAAAATACTTAATTGCTAAAAAAAAAGGCTAATTATCATCTGAGCCTTCAGCAAATTATAATCTTTTTGTTGGTGAAGGGTCTTGCCTCAATGTTGTTAAACTGCTGACTGATCAAGGTAGTGGTTATTGAAAGGTGGGGTGGCTGAGGCAATTTTTAAAAATAAGACAATGAAGTTTGAGGAAATCAATTGGCTTTTTTTCTCTTGGCCACTTAGAGAACATTGTAAGGTTATGAATTGCTCTAATTTCAATATTGTTGTGTCTCAGGAAATAGTCCTTCCCTAGACTCTACTCCTCTGTGTATGCTATTTCCCCATATTAGTATGTGAACTCTTTGAGGGCAGAAACTGTCTTTATTTTTATAATTTGTATCTCCAGCATGTATCACAATGCTTGAGAGATAGCATGCCCTTAATAAATGCTTTTCTATTAATTTATTTCATCATGTTTCTCTGAATTCTCTAATTTATTTTGGTGTAGAAGCATTCCATTATATTCATAGATCACAATTTGTTTAATAATTCCCCAATCAAAGATATCTGCTTTGATTTCAGTTCTTTGATACTACAAAATGTGCTGCTATGAATATTCTCGTATGTATGGAACCTTTCTTTTTGTCTTTAACTTATTTGGAATTCATGCCTAGCAACGAGATAAGCTAAAGATTATAGATATTTTAGTCATTTTTAGTATAATTCTAAACTGTTTTCCAGAATAATTATACCAATTCACAACTCCTCCAACATTAATGTGCCTGTCTTTCCACAATCTCTCCAATGTTCACTATTTCTATATTTTATCATCTTTGTCCTTTCCTAAATGTGAAACTAAATCCTGGAGCTGTTTTGATTTGCATTTCTCCTATTATTAATTTTTAGAGCAATATTTCATATGGTTTTCAAGAGTTTTCCCTTCTTTTTAAATGTATTTATTTAATTCCTTTGATCATTTATACACTGGAAAATCTTTTTGTCTTTTACATTTATTAATATACTATAGAATGGATATTAGACTTTTATCAGATATTTAATATAAGAATTTTTTCCAGTTGACAATTTCCCTTCTTATCCTACTGATATTGATTTTGCTCAAGCAAAACTTTTTTCAGTTTCCTCTATTTGAAATTATTTATTTTATTCTTATTGATAATTTCTATCTATCCTGTATTTGGTTACACAATTCCCTCCAATTTTTAGTAGTCTGATCAAAAAGAATCATACTGTATTTACTTCATATAAATTGTATATTTTCTTACCTACCTACTTGTATTCTAAAAGGAAGATATTGTCGTCTTTTCCTTTGTGCTGAAAACACCTGGCAAGTTGGCTTACATATCACAGATCTGATTTCCAGTCTCTTCTCTCTCATTTATACTGTACAATATTACCATAATAATCTTCCAAATGGACAATTATGATTATATTATTTCCTTGCTTAAGAACCCTCATTCTCTCCCTATTACATTATAAAATATAAATTCCCTAGTTTGACATTTAAAGTCTAAACAATCTGACTCCAATCCATTTTTTCAGGCTCAATTATTCCCCTTTGTGATATTCCAGGAAAACTGGCCTACTTTCTATTTCCTTGGCATTCCATCTCCTGCCTCTCTATTTTTGCAAAGGCTATGCCTCATGTCTGGAATGCATATGCACCCCCACCTCTACCTACTAGGAGCTCTAGTTTTTGTTGAGAATCAACTTATGTGCTACATCCTACTTTTTATCATCACCATAATTGTTAATGATATTTCCCTCCTCAGATTATCATGTTTATATTTAATTGTTCCCATGATGTATCCCCCCAGTAGAATGGAAGCTTCTTGAAGGCAAAGATCGTTTTTTATTTTTCTCTTTGTATCCCTACTCTGTAGCACGGTGCCTGTTACATAGTAGGTGCTTAATAAATGATTGCCAGATTGGAGGATCTGATTGCTGGACTAGATTTACTTTCCACAGATCAGTCTAGCTAAGTATATAATAGCTAGTATTTATATAACATTTTAGTGTATGCAAAACATCATTCAAATATTATCTCATTTTATTCTCACAACCACACTGGGATATAGGTGCTATTAGTACTTGCATTTTACAGTGGAAGAAACTGAGGCAGACAGCAGTTAATTAACTTGCTCAGGGTCAAACAGCTAGTGTCTGAGACCCGATTTTATCCAGACTCCAGGTCTAGAATTCTGTCTACTATGCCATTACATGGAGGGTGGGGGTAGACAGAGGAAGAGACATCAGACAGACAGACAGATAGACAGACAGACAGACAGACAGAGACAAAGACAGAAAGAGAGAGAGAGAGAAAGAGAGAGGGACGGAGAGAGGGAGAAAGGGAGAGAGAGATAGGATGCTCTTTACCCATAACTACCTACGAAACAAATTAAGATACAAAATTGTCCTACAGTCCCATAGTCCCTTTCTGCTTCTATAGTGAAAGTGCCAGAATAGTAGAGAAGGGACAGAGAGTACTAAGAGTCACATTTTTTTAACCCTTAACTTCTGTCTTAGAATTAATACTGTGTATTGGTTCCAAGGTAGAAGAGTAGTAAGTGCTAGGCAGTGGGGGTTAAGTGACTTGCCCAGGATCACACAGATAGGAAGTATATGAGTCCAAATTTAAAACCAGAATCTCCTAACCCTGGGCCTAGCTCTCAATCCACTGAACCACCTAGCTGCCCCCTAAGAATCACATTTTTAAAAGCAAAGGTTCTTTTAACTTGCAGTTTATAAATTCTGGGTTGTTGTTTTTTATTATTTTGTTAATTATATTTTTATATAACTGGTCTTTTTTATAATCCTACATATTTTACTTTATGCACTTGAAAATATTCTGAGAAGGGTCCATAGGCTTTATTAAAGGAGCCCATAAGAGAAGGGAGGGAAGAAGGGAGGGAGAGAACATGAATCATGTAACGCTGAAAAAAATACTTAAAAATAAATAAATAATATTTTTTTAAAATAAAAGAGTTCAAAAGTCACACAAAAGGTTAAGAACCTTGCTTAAATCATCCTTTTTAATAGCTAATTCATGAGATAATTAAGTGACAATTTTGCAGACCTTAAAGGGGTATATAAACATTAACTAATATTATCACTAATCTTTTTTGATGTATTTTAGATAGAAACAGTACAAGGATCAATATCTCACCAGTATTCTTATGGATTCAGTGTCCTCTTGTACAGGTGAATTATATAACTGATTTAGGCAATCGTGTTCATTAATGACTCCAGTGGCAAGGAGGCCAACAAGGATGACATCTTACTCTCACATGGTTAAGTTTCTCCCTCCAGGTCTCTATATATTTTAAACTTTTCTTTACACATAATTTGATGACTATGAGTGTTTTATATGATGACATCTATCAAAGCATTGTTCTGAATTTTTTAAGGATTAAGGATCAGTGCTCTGCTCAGGTAGTGTAATGATATTCCAGTTCCCAGAAAGTGTATGTGTTAAAATATCCAAGATATTTTTTTAGCTTGTGTTTATAATTCAGGCATTGGCATCTGTGAGTTTATAAAGGAAAGTGAGTTTATGATTCTAGGCAGCTGATGGTGTCTCTTTAAATATCCAGTAGATGCTAAAATTTTGCAACTTACATTGATATGTTGCCCAGCTTCTACCATTTTATTACAAAATCTGCATCAGTCAATACATCTGGCCTCCTCAGAGATAACCAGTCTATCATTTCTAGTGACAATAACCTAAAACCTAAAATAACCTAAAGTTATGACCTAAATGTCATAACTCTTTTTATTTCTATTAACAGATTTGTACAATAGTCATCTTTTTCTATTCTTCTTTGACAACCTATTATTGGATGAGCTGAGTGAATGTTGCCCATTGAGCATCATTTGATTCTTTTTTTAATTAAGGTTTAGTTTTATGTTAATAGATAACATGTAAATTTTTATATATTGCGCTGTATTGAATGTTGTCATTTTCCATGTGAAATAAAGCAAAATTCTAATAAATATTTTAAAAATTGTTTTTTTTAAGTTTCAAAGTATGTTATTGTTATTGTTGTTGTTATCTCATTCTTCTCATCTTTTCCCATTACTTCCAACAGAAATTATCTAGGGACAAGTTACTATCTTGCTATTATTCTTTTCTATTTAGTACTTTATGGCATAGGTAACTAAAATAACTGCTTTTTACAGTTGAATAAAAATATTATGGTGGCAGTCAATTTCTCAAAAAAACATTAAGGGGGCAGCTGGGTAGCTCAGTGGATTGAGAGCCAGGCCTAGAGACGGGGAGGTCCTAGGTTCAAATTTGACCTCAGACACTTCCCAGCTGTGTGACCCTGGGCAAGTCACTTAACCACCATTGCCTAGCCCTTACCACTCTTCTGCCTTGGAGCCAATACATAGTATTGACTCCAAGATGGAAAGTAAGGATTTTAAAAAACCCAAAACATTAAATGCCTATTCTGTATCAGATGCTATGCTAAATGCTAGAGATACAAAGTAAAGCAAAATGTAGTCCCTGCTCTCAAGGAACTCAATCTAACATGCAAACAGCTATTATGAACAAGCTAAATAGACTGAATAAGTTAAAAATCATCAAGGAAAGCACTAGAATTAAGAAGGATTAGGAAAAGCTTCTTGTAGAAGACAGGATTTTGGCTGAGACTTGAAGGAAAGCAGGAGGCAGAGATAAAGAGGGAGAACATCCCGTGCATGGAGGATAGCCAGTGAAAATGCCTGGAATCTGGAGATGGAACGTCTTCTTCAAGGAACATCAAGAAGGCTAGTGTCACTGGATCTCAGAGTTCATGGGTAGGGGCAGGGGTGTGGTATGTGTTAGGTGAAAGACATAAAAAGATTGGAAGGGTTATGGCAGTGAGGAGTGCAGTAGAGAGAGGTTGAAAGGCTTTGAATAACCAACAGAAGATTCTATGAGAGTTAGGGGGAGATGATCAGACCTACTCTTTAGGAAGATCACTTTAACAGCTGAGTAGAAAATGGACTGGAGAAAGGATAGACCAGCAAGCTATTTCAATAGTCCAGGGATGAAGTGATGAGGACATACACCACAGTGTAAGTTCATCCTCTGTAGGTTCACTGAAAATTTCCTTCATAGAACTCCAGTAACAGACCAAAAAACACAAATCCTATGCATTTCATCCTGTTGTCACATAATTTGTATTTCCACATAGTTTGGAGATTATGAGTACTTGATATGGTGAGATCTATTTTAACATTTCTTAGTTTCTTATGGAACAATTGAGAAAATTAAGAATATTGAAGGGATTAGGACAGCAAGTGGTTAATTCTGAGAACTGAGTGAACTACTTTGATGCCATCTTATGATCCAATTCTTGAACTAGCTTAGTTCTCTATTCAGTTATGTGTCTAGTCCAAATTCTGTCTTGGGAGAAAACTTTATTCAGTTGTGGGAACTGGGAGAAAACCTCACTGCATTGCTTAAACCCTGCCTTGCATGACTGGGAAACTGAACTATATCTACCTACTGCTTAGAGACCCTTTATCAAGGACCAAGGTTATACTGACCAAAAACCCAGTCCAATCCAAACACTGATGCAAGGAGTTTTCTCACAATTGTACATCTCAAGTAACCTATATGTCTTATCTGAAAACTGGCCCCACACTAGTCAATCAGTTATTGTTTCTATGTTCCTTTGATTGTTTACAGATACTTGGGAAGAGCGATACTCTTCTTTTTTCTGAATTCAGGGAATTGTTCACTCTCCCCTTCCCATCTTGGAAAGTCCAAAATCTTTCATCCATTTAGAAATCAGATTAACTAATATTGTACCATTTCCTTTTAATTAATTGGTTTTATTATTATGGATAATAATAAAATTTTATTTAATTTTATCATCATGATCTACCAGAATAGTACCAGGTAGGTACTATTAGTATTATCCTCATTTTACAAATAAAAAAACTTATTCAGACAGTGACTTTCCAGGATCATACAGGGAGACAGAGTGTGAGACTGGATTTAAATTCAGGTCTTCTTGACTCTAAGATCTCAATTAATCTACCTCCTAGGGTTATCATAAGGATAAAACTAGTTTATATTTATGAAAGTGCTTTGCAAACTTTAATGCACTATATAAATTCTAGTTGCTATTATTATTATTATGAATGAAGGATAGCCAGTAGACAACCCACATTCTCCTCTGGTATTCATAAACATCAAGAGATCCAGAGAACACATATTGAGTATCATTCCCATGAAGGACTTCTGGGTGGTCATGAACAAGGGTTAAACAGAATGAGGAGTGTGGATGAATGGAGATGTATGCTTTTAAAGGAAATATCCACTTCTCTGTGATTACAGAAAGTTTGAACACTGAGTTTGGCTTAGTCAGTGTGTTATCCCTCCTGAGAGAATTTTATTTTTAATAGGGAACAAATCCTTATTCAGAAGAATCAGCATCTAATTCTGGCAAATATTTATGGAGTTTTAGCCTTATTGATGGATATTGGAGGGTGGAGAGTATTTCTGGATACTCTTCAAACCATATTCATTCAACAAACCTATGTTAAGCACTTACTGTATACAAAGTACTACACTAAGTTTAGGTAAGTTGTGGTCTCTACTATCATGGAACTTACCAACTAGTAGTAGAGTGATTGATACAAACCCAAATCGCTAATATACATAAAAGAACATGCTAAGTGTTTAATAATGACATTGATTTTGATGATCACCAATTGCTAAAAAACCTAAAGCATTTTTAGTTGCTCCACCTTCACTAATTGCATATTTAACATCCATTGTGGCAAATGGAAAAGTGGATGAAAGACTTCTTTTACACAGTCATCTCAACTGGTTCTTTTTAATATGACACAAGATTATGATGTTTTCTCATCACAGAACCTATTAAGTTAGAAGGAATTTCCAAGTCTGTCTAGTCCAGCTTGTACAAGAACAAGAATCCTTTTAAAAATATACATCAAAAGGCAAGTTGGCAGTTCAATGGATAGTATACCAGACCTGGAGATACAAGGTTTTGGGTTCAAATATGACCTCAGGCATTTCCAGGCTTTGTGACTTAACCCCAGTTGCCTAAACCTTACCACTCTTCTACCTTGGAACCAGTATTTAGTATTGCTTCTAAGACAGAAGGTAAGGGTTTTTTAATAAAAATTTAAATAAAAGTAAAATTATCTGCCAAAAGAGATTATCTAAAATCTGCTTGAAGACCTCCAATGAGAACCTAAAACCTCTGGACATGTTCCATTCCATTTTTGGATAGGTAACGCATTGTTTTTACCTTCCTTTCATCTTGTCCACAAGCATAGCCTAAGAAGCATAAGTCAAAACTTCTCTTTATCCTACATCTTTTCCTCTCCCTATTCTTCTATCTACTAGTTCTTATGAAAATCTGGCTTCCTCTGATGACATAGCCTCCCTGGCCACCCTTTCCAGTACTGGCTGTACTCATTCTCCTTGGCTCACTAGTCAAGATTGGGGAGTTGGAGTTCCTTATTGCCACTTCCAGGTTCTCTCCTTTCTTCCATCACCCAACAACCTCCCTTCCTTTGAGATTGATGCTATTCATATCTAACATCCAATCAAAATACTGGTAACTGTTGTCTATAGACACACAGGTTATTGCCCTTCCTAAATGAGTTCAATGCCTGGTAAACAATATTTTTCTCATCTCCATCTCCTGCCCTCATACCAGAGAATTTATTTTTATTTTTTTTTATTTTAAACCCTTAACTTCTGTGCATTGGCTCCTAGGTGGAAGAGTGGTAAGGGTTGGCAATGAGGTTCAAGTGACTTGCCCAGGGTCACACAACTGGGAAGTGTCTGAGGCTGGATTTGAACCTAGGACCTCCCGTCTCTAGACCTGGCTCTCAATCCACTGAGCTACCCAGCTGCCCCTTATACCAGAGAATTTTAACATAAACATTGCTTTTCTCTCAATATCCTTACCACTCAGTTCCTCAGTCTACTCACCTCCCTTGAACTACTCCTCCCTCCCATCTCAACCACACACAAAGATGATCATATCCTTGATATTGCCATAACGCATAAATGTACTACTTCCATGTTCAATAATTCTGAAATTCACTTAATCAACCAAAAACCCACCTTTGACACATATTATCTGGATGAACATGTGCAAATCACCCAGTTTTTTTCTGCCTCAATTTACGCATCTATAAAATAGGACTAGCAATACCTATAGAATTTACCTACCTTACAGTGTTTTGAGACTAAAATTAGATAAAATATGCAAACTGCTCTGTGAAATTTGAAGTGAATATAAATGCACATATATTATTATTATTAACACATTCACTCTGAGCAATGCCTCATATTTACAAAAATATAAATTGCCTAGATTAGCAGAAGAAATAGAATACTTAAATAATCCCATATCAGAAAAAGAAATTGAACCAGTCATCAAAAAACTCCCTAAGAAAAAAAATACCCAGGGCCAGATGGATTCACAAGTGAATTCTATCAAACATTCAAAGAATAACTAATCCAAATACTATACAAACTATTTGACATAATAAGCAAAGAAGTTCTACCAAATTCCTTTTATAACACAAATATGGTACTCATTTCATAGCCAGGCAGACCAAAAACAGAGAAAGAAAACTATAGACCAATCTCCTTAATGAACATAGATGCAAAAATCTTAAATAGAATAGTAGCAAAAAGACTCCAGCATGTGATCATGAGGGTTATTCAATATGATCAACTGAGATTTATATCAGCAATGCAAGGATGGTTCAATATTAGGAAAACCATCCACATAACTGACCATATCAACAAGCAAACCAACAAAAATCCCTAACCCTAATCTACCAAACTACCAAGAAACTTTTTTACCAAATTAGAAAAAACTATAACAAAGTTCATTTGGAAGAACAAAAGATCAAGAATATCAAGGGAAATAATGAAAAAAAATGAGAAGGATGGGGGACTAGCAGTACCAGATCTAAAACTATACTATAAAGCATGGTCATCAAAACAATTTCGTACTGGTTAAGAGACAAAAGGGAATATCAGTGGAATAGACTTGGGGAAAATAACCTCAGAAAAACAGTGTATGATAAATCCAAAGAGCCCAGCTTTTGGGACAAAAATCCACTATTTGACAAAAACTGCTGGGAAAATTGGAAAACAGTGTGGGAGAAATTAGGTTTAGATCAACATCTTATACCCTATACCAAGATAAATTCACCAAGAATGGGTGAATGACTTGAATATAAAGAAGGAAACTATAAGTAAATTAGGTGAACATAGAATAGTTTACCTGTTATATCTATGAGAAAGGAAAGATTTTAAGAGTAAGCAAGAGTTAGAAAATATTAAAAAATGTAAAATAAATAATTTTGATTACATTAAATTAAAAAGGTTTTGTATAAACAAAACCAATGCAATCAAAATTAGAAGGGAAGTAACAAATTGGGGAAAAAATAACAAAAACCTCTGACAAAAGTCTAATTTCACATATTTATAATGAGCTAAATCAATTGTACAAAAAAAGTAAGCCATTCCCCAGTTGATAAATGGGCAAGGGACATGAATAGGCAATTTTCAGATAAAGAAGTCAAAACTATCAATAAAATCATGAAAAAGTGTTCTGAATCTCTTATAATTAGAGAAATGCAAATCAAAACAACTCTGAGGTACATCTCACACCTAGCAGATTGGCTAACATGACAGCAAAGGAAAGTAATGAATGTTGGAGGAGATGTGGCAAAATTGGGACATTAATGCATTGCTGGTGGAGTTGTAAATTGATCCAACCATTCTGAATGGCAATTTGCAACTATGCTCAAAGGGCTTTAAAAGACTGTCTGCCTTTTGATCCAGCCATACCACTTCTGGGTTTATACCCCAAAGAGATAATAAGGAAAAAGACTTGTATAAAAATATTTATAGCTGCGTTCTTTGTGGAGGCAAAAAATTCGAAAATGAGGGGATGCCCTTCAATTGGGAATGACTTTACAAATTGTGGTATCTGCTGGTGATGGAATACTATTGTGCTATGAGGAATAATGAACTGGAGGAATTCCATGTGAACTTGAATGACATCCAGGAATTGATGCAGAGTGAAAGGAGGAGAACCAAGAAAACCATATACACAGAGACTAATGTACTGTGGCACAATCGAATGTAATATACTTCTCTACTAGCACCAATGCAATAATCCAGGACAATTCTGAGAGACTTATGAGAAAGAATGCTATTCACATCCAGAGAAAGAACTGTGGAAGTAGAAACACAGAAGAAAAAAAACTGCTTGGTCACATGGGTCAATGGGGACATGACTGAGGAAGTAGGCTCTAAGGGATCACCCTAATTAATATTAATTAATATTTTATTATATATTATAAATAATAAATAATGCAAATATTAATAATATGGAAATAGGTCTTGATCAACAACATACGTAAAACCCAGTGGAATTACTCGTTGGCTATGGGGGTTGAGGGGAAGGGAAAGAACACGAATCATGTAACCATGGAAAAATATTCTAAATCAATTAAATAAAATTTTTCAATTCAAAAAATAAAATATAATAAAATTTTAAAAAGAAGTTCAAGGAGCAGCAAGGTAGCACAGTAACTCCAGGCCTAAAGTCAGGAAGACCTGGGTTCAGATCTAATCTCAGACATTTCCTAACTGTGTGACCCTGGGAAAGTTACTTAAGCCCCATTGCCTATCCCTTATTTGTCTTCTGTCTTAAAATCAATTCTAAGTCAGAAGGTAAGAGTTTAAAAAATAAAAGTCTGGACAAGGGGTAGCTTTCAACTCTGGATCTAAGCAGAGTCATTTGTTGGAAATGCATAAAAATATAATGAGGTGACAAAGATTCCAAATTAATTCAAAATTATTAGGAAAATATTCTGACCCTCTTTTATAGTCTAAGGTGGGGGATGTGTTCATAAATAATTATGGACAGGGGGCAGCTGGGTAGCTCAGTGGAGTGAGAGTCAGGCCTAGAGACAGGAGGTCCTAGCTTCAAACCCGGCCTCAGCCACTTCCCAGCTGTGTGACCCTGGACAAGTCACTTGACCCCCATTGCCCACCCTTACCAATCTTCCACCTATGAGACAATACACCGAAGTACAAGGGTTTAAAAAAAAATTATGGACAGCTATATGAATGCCATGTTTTCCTTACACAGCTGTTTGCCTCATCCTGGGGATTCTCAACTTTAACTTTCTGAATAGCTCAGTAAATTGTCAAAAGTTGTGACTACAGGATAATCTCTAGAATCCAAACCCAGGTTTGATTTTTCCAAGTCAGAAATAAGTGTTCTTGTTTTTTGAACTCCTTTTCTTTTAACCTACAACAATTTTTGAATGTGTATACCAAAAAACAAATAGTCCAGGTTAATGCTAATGCAGAAGGTATAATGGAGAATAATGTGCAATTGGCCTAGAAAGTTTAGCTGTAATCGGGTTGAAAAGAGTTTTACATATCATACAGAGAAGTTTGTATTTGATTCTAAAGGCAATAGTCATTGAAATCTCCTATGGACAGAGTGGTATTGTGAGAACTATTTGTAAGAAATTATGAATATTATAACTACAAAGAAATTTAGGAAGACATGAACTAATGCAAAAAAGTAAGCAGGATAAGAAAAACAATATATATGGTATGACTACAATAATATAAATTGAAAGACCAGTAAGAGGAAAATAATTAAAACTAAATTCTTGGCCTCAGCCACTTCCCAGCTGTGTGACCCTGGGCAAGTCACTTGACCCCCATTGCCCACCCTTACCACTCTTCCACCTATGAGACAATACACTGAGATTAAGGGTTAAAAAAAAAAAACAAACTAAATTCTATGAAATTGTTACCAAGTTTGGCTCCAGAGAAGAAATATGATAAGGCATCTCCCATAACTTCTTTGCAGAAGTGTAATACTATGGAACACTCTATATAATATCAGATTTTTCAATATATTGGTGAGTTTTGCTTTTTATTCTTTTTTATAGAGGATGACTCTGGGAGAGAGAGCTCAGAAAATTAGGTGTCTATAAAAAAAGATATCAATTAAAAATTTATTCTTTAAAATCTGGGGCCTAATATTTATGATATAATAATTAATTGCTAGAAAAATGTTTTAATTGCATTGACTCAGTTTATCCATTTAAACCTATAAACATTGCCTTGAAAAGCAATCCAAATGGCAAAAAATTGCCTGAGGGGATGTCCCTCAATTTGGGAATGGCTAAACAAATTGTGGTATATAATGGTGATGAAGTACTATTGTGCTATAAGGAATGATGAACCAGATGCTTTCTTTAAGGACTGGAAGGACCTGCATGAATTAATGTGGAGTGAAATAAACAGAACTAGAGTATGCAGGTGGGATGATCAAGCATAACAGACTTTGCTACTAACAGCAATACAGTGATCCAGGACAATTCTGAGGGACTTATAAAAAAATGTTATCTGCCTCTAGAGAAAGAACTGTTGGAGTGGCAATGCAGAAGAAAGCATATTATTTATCACTTGTTTATTTGGGTATATGATTTGAGGTTTGGATTTTAAAACAAAAATGAATAATATGGAAATAGGTTTTGAATGATAGAATTGCTTGTCAACTATGGGAAGGGGGAGGATAAGAGGGAAAGGAGACAACACAAATCATGTAACCTTGAAAAACGTGTAAATTTGTTACTGGAATAAAATTTTAAAAAATCAATCCAAAAATTTTCTTGAACCTTACTCTCTATAAGTAGACTCAAATCTACTTTCAATGCAGCACTCTCATTGTCAGAAGGTACTCAGCTAAGGGGCTTCATGAAGGAGTAGGTGAAACAAGAACTCAGCTTTGAATGATGAGTAGAATAGAGTTGGTGGGTTGGGAATGGCAAGACTCCAGAACAGAAAGAAGAGACCTAAAGGATCTCCTCATACTCTCTCCCTTATCAAAATCATTTATTTCCACAGTTTTACTACCACCTAAATTCAGATGACTTTAAAATCTTTATTTCTAGTTCTGACCTTGTCTATAAATTCTAGATTTTCATTTCTAACTGCCCTCAAGACATCTCCACCTCTAGCTACTATCCTACCAGCTCTTCAAATGCCAACATATTTAAGATAATTATTTCCCACTAATCCTGTTCCTTCTGACTTCATTTTTTCTTTCTGTGGCACCAACATTCATCTGCTCTCTTAAATTTTTCAAGGATATCTTTGATTCTTTCCTCCCTCCAACTCTCACATATAATCAATTACAAAATCCTGCCCATTATAAATGTTCAATAATTCTCACATTTGACCCCTGGTTCAGAGGAAAGAATGCTGAATGTGGAGGCAGAAGCCCAGGGGTCAAATCCTGGCTCTTCTGCTTACTTACATGTGTGACCCTGAACAAATTCCCTCACCTCTCTGAAATGCAGGAAAGACCTGATCATTAAGAAAGGGCCAGAATTTAAGGATACCTCAAGGGATCAAGAAAAATTTTATACCCTTTGACATGTCATAACCCTTTTAGGGTTAAATAAGGAGGTTGAACCCAGGTAATCTGAAAGATCCTTTACTCCAAATCTATGATCCCTTGACTTTCTCTCTGCTTGCATGCCCTCTAGGACAAGTTGTTTGGACTACCTGCCTGGATTTTTATAATAACTTCATCTCTGCCTTTTCCCCTACTCCAATTCATCCTTTACACTATAGTCAGGCATTAATCTTCCTTATGCATCTATAACAGTGTTCCCTTATGCATATATAACTACCAGGAAGTAGGGTAAGCTGGTTTTTACCCATCCCTTAAAGTTCTCCAGTAGCCTTAAAGGAATCTAAGTGATTGTCCTGTCTCTCTGCCATTGACTCCAGCAACTACTAATGATGTTATCTCTATTTTAGGGGTCCTTCTATACATTAATTCCATTTAATCACTTAATCAAATGTTTTTTAAAAAGCAAGTAGGTGGCTCAGTGGATTGAGAGCCAGGCCTAGAGACAGGAGGTCCTGGCTTCAAATCTAGAATCAAACATATCCTAGTTGTGTGATCCCGGGCAAGTCACCTAATCTCAATTGCCTAGCTCTTACCACTCTTCTACTTTGGAATCAATTTGTTCAGGGTCATGTAGCCAACATGCGACCCAAGTGGGACTTGAATACAGGTCTCCTTGGCTTTAAGACCAACTTTCTATCCAGTACATGCTATATACTGCATCTCATAGTTGGGTGGGAGGAGGGGAAGAACAGAATGAAATTCTGACTGAAGCATTAATTTAAGATCTTCTCTTTTACTGATTGGCTTACTATAAAAGAAGCCAATTCTAGTTCTGTCCCTGAAATCAACTAGCTGTGTGACTTTGGACTAATCCTTTCCTGTTTCTGTATTGTAATTTCCTCATTTGTCAAATGAGGAAGCTGGACCTAAGAATATGACCTGTCCTTCCCAGCTGATTCACATGCTTTGATTCTAGCTCTGTGGCCCTGCTAAAGTTACTGAGTGCCAGGATTAGAAAGAGCTTCTAAAAGGAAAATCCATTTGTTGAGAGCTCAAATGGGTACATGTTTTTAGATGGGGGGAAAGCCATATGCTAAACAGATAAATGGTATCTGATTCTAATAACATTATTTAGAAACACTTTAACTGAACATTTGAGGCAAGCACTGACTACACTTTGTCCTGGGCCGTGAAATGTTTCTGCTTAGTGTAACAAATGTTAACTTAGCCTCTTTGAGACCTTTGAAGAGAGACAGCAGCCTTTCAGCAAACTAAGACATTAGAAAAACATTGGGGAAGGATGTAAACAGTCTAAAACTTGAGATTTTTATCCACCAAGTATTGGTACAATGAAAACAAAACTCTTCTCAGTGAGGATCACAGAGCCTGGCATGGGACAGAATCCTTGATGAATGATTTTTGTATATTACAGAAGGGGAAAGCGAGCCCTGCTCAGGGAATAGAGGCTTTTCAGGCTCTGCAGGTTGAGAAGGTTTCCTTAAGCTAAATGAGAGGATCTGATAAACCGCACCTCAGTCCTTCACTCTACTAGGCATATTCAGTGCTTATTCACCTGGATTTGTTCATTTGAGGGCCAGTAAAGGTTTAAATGTCATATGATGCTTATCTCTTTGGTCTTTTGCAACTAAATGAAAATAGAGTGGGGGAAAAAAAACCCTGGATTTCGATTCAGAGGACCCAGATGTGACCTTCTGCAAATCATTTCCCCTCTCTCAGCCTCAATTTCCTCATCTGTAGAATAAAGTCATTTGACTAAATGGTTCTAAAGGTTCCATCCAGGTCTTTAAGTTCTAGTTACAAATAAGGTCTTGTGTGTTCATTTTAGGATCTTATACATGTCAACCAATAAAATTATAACGTAAAATATGTTAATATTGAGTCCTTCCAGAATTAGGATTCACTCCTTCTATCCTACCTAATTTCTATCCAATACTTAGACTTTGAAAGCCTTCTTCCCTGAAAAACATGCCATGCTTATTCAATTCAATTCAATCCAGCATGCCTTCCTTGTATTGACAGCCTTTGACCCAAAGAGATCAAAGACAGAAACATAGGTTAGAAATATTCATCCAAGGACATTTATGATAGCAAAGAAGTAGAAATAAAATAGCCACCTCCATAGTATGATGCAGCATTTGAGGAGGATTTTAGTCGGCACTCTGAACATGGTAAATATTAAATATGGTTGCTGCAATTGTTGCTAAAGATGACAATGATAAGATGACTGATGATAATAACAAAGAAGATACCAAATCAAAATTCACAGTAACCCACTTGTTGCTGAAGATTCTTTCTTAAAAAAAAAAAAGGATATTTCATTCATTGTTAATGTTCTATCAAACTGTACATTTACATGAAATATATGCCTCAGTGGCTAATCTTTGTCTCAAGGAATAAATGACGAAATACATTTCTTCCGCTCTAAATCGAGAGATTGTATACTATAGGTATAGATTTCTGCCAGGCACAGGGTTTTTTTGTTATTGTTATTGTTATTGGATGTTTTTTCTTAACTGTTTTTCTTTGTTCCAATATAGAGCTCAGGGGCAAAGGGAACTATGTCAGGAATTGTGTAAAATACAAAAGCAAAAGGAATCAATAGAATTTTTTACAATAATAAGACAATATAGTTGCTTCAACCAAATCCTCTAAATCCACTGGCTGAAAGTCAACTACTCAGCTCACAATGGAGTGGTAACGTATGTGGTTCTAATTTGTAGAGAACATTCCAAGGCAAGAGAAAACAAGGCAGAGCTAGAACAAAGAAAGCAACCATGTGGGCTGCCTCCTTTTCCTCTCTACAAGAGGGTAAATATAGCCTATTGCTTTGTAGTTGAGTAAGTGGAATAACTAGATATACAAACACCCACATAACATGTTCTCTCCTTCCTTCCCACCCTACAGTTCCCTAAATATGGCAATACCACTAGCAATTGTCACTGATGCACAGCTATCACACGCTCTAATGTAACCACATAGGTATGTGACATGATAGGGAGCAGGAGGAAGCAGTGCCATGCAACTAAAGGGCCCTGTGTCATAGACGCTTTCTTTTTTTTTTTTTTTTAAACCCTTAACTTCTGTGTATTGGCTCCTAGGTGGAAGAGTGGTAAGGGTTGGCAATGAGGTTCAAGTGACTTGCCCAGGGTCACACAGCTGGGAAGTGTCTGAGGCTGGATATGAACCTAGGACTTCCCGTCTCTAGGCCTGGCTCTCAATCCACTGAGCTACCCAGCTGCCCCCCATAGATGCTTTCATGTTGTAAAGGACCCTCTTCCATTTGGGGGGATTTCTTTTTACTCTCTCAATTAATAACTCCCACACAGGAAAGATGATAGGAAAATATGCAAGATAAGCCCAATAAACTGTCTCTCCATTTGTAACATTACAGAGGAAAGTTTTATTTAAAGAAGAGAGAGAAATTAAAAGAATGAGTAAATATTGGTCCCAATGATATATATAAAACCACATATATATAAAACTTAGATTCCGATTAAGAGGACTACTTTGGCCAAGGCCTTCCCTTGAAAGTTCATTTGCCCATCCTCCCTCACTGCTTCCTCTCTCTTCTTCATTCCTCTTGGCTCTGTACCATGGTGACCTAATCAGTACAATTCACTTTAACGAACATTTATTAAGTGATATACACTTAATTTATTAAGTGATGTATCATTCATTGAGTGATATACACTCTGAGAGTTCCTCTGATCAGGCAAATATGAATCTCTATAGCAGAGGTCGGCAACACATGGCTCTCAAGCCATATCTGGCTCTTTTGAGGGCCAGATATGGCTCTTTCTGCAGGAGCCATAAAGTTAATTTTTTTCAGGTGCTGTTACAGTAGCGTGCACTGTTACAGGAGCGCACACTGTGAGCACTGTTCGGCTCTCACAAAATTACATTTTAAAAACTGTGGCATTTGTGGCTCTCACAGCGAAAAAGGTTGCCGACCCCTGCTCTATAGAGTCCTCTAGTCTTTTAATGTCATTTCTTGAGCAAAATGAAGGCAAACAGAAACAAAAAGAAATACAACCTCCTGAGTCCATCTCTTCTCTACTGGTCACTGTTCCTCTCTTCCTTCTTCTCTATGTTGTTCAGCATTTCCTGGCACTCCACTCCAGACTTGAGCTAGCCTAATCAGTGGGTGAATAAATGAAAACTTACTGGTCCCAGGTGGTACTTCATATTCCATGGAACCTTCTACCAGAAGCTGCCAAAGATAGGTATTTTACCAAGTACCCAGCTACTCATCACTTTCCCATTTCCATTTCTTGATTTGTTTTTAGGAACAGTAATCAAATAAATGCTCTCATTGGTGATGGAAAGGACATGTCAATTTATTATCCTGTGGCTCCACTTGCAATCCTTTTTACTCCCAAAACTAAACCTGTCTTATCCATCTACCACTACCCCTTACATATATATCTGATTAGAATGTAAGCTTCTGGACAACGGGAACTCTTATTTTTCATGAAGAACAACATTCTTGTTCATTCATTCATTCTCACAAAAAACACACTATGAAGCACACAAATGTAAGATTTGAGAAATAAGTAAAACAGTCATAGACCCACAGCTAAAAAGAATGGGCTATCTCCCTTTGCCAAAGCCAATATGCTATAATGGGTAACTGTGGTCAAAGCTTATGGGTAGCAGCTTTACTTAGCCCCTTGTTTCCAATTTTATTGGACTAGCAGTTGCTAAAAACTGAGGCAAGATCTTTAGGGAAAATATTTTAAGGAAATAATAACTTCTATATTTTCTATAATGGCAATTCTCTTCTTCCTTTCTACTTGTATGAGTGTTGCTTCCATGGAATTCAACCATTCAAGTCTAGATCCCAGGAAAAGTGTCTCATCTTTGCATTTCCCAAGGAATCTGTGCCTCTTTGTAAGGAGCCAAAAGAAGATAGGGAGTAGGACAAGGAGTCACTGCTATGATAATTAGTCACTGACTAGACAATATCTTTCTGAAAACATAACTCATGTTCCTCCATTTTTTTCTTATTGTCATAGCAGCTGTCACATTATGCTCATGTTCTTAAGTTCCAGCTAGTAGAAAAGAGACAACACTAAGCCCCAATGAGCCACTGCCAATTCCCAAAATCTCAAGTGCTCCTTCCACTTTCCTGTAATTTGGGTGAAGGTTTAGATGCTTCCCTGTCAGAGAACCCCAAAACCTATCATTGAATCCTCAAAGATTCTGAGGTCTTCCATCCTACAGGATCCCAAATTATTTCTCAATAACCATATTTCTCTTTCCTATTTAGACCTTTAACATAAAAAAAATTATACTTAACACCAGAAAGCATCTTAATGATTATAGTCCTTCATTTTACAGATGGAAAAAATTGAATCCCAAAGAGGTTGTGAATCTTTGCTCAGTATAAGACAACTAGTTAGGAGAACAACATGGATGAGAACTGAGATTCTGTGACTTTTCCCAGTCCTGCGCCTTTCTACTACACTATTACAATTCCTAACCACTGGCTTGACCAGATTCATGTTTAGAAGATGCAGTTTTTAATGAATACCACAAGACCTTAGGGTTAAAAAAGATGCTAGATCAACTTGTTCAACCCTAGTATTTTACAGATAAAGAAACTAAGACCCAAAGGGGAAGTGATTGCATCACATCATTACTAAATGTCAGATGTAAGACTCAAACTAAGATCTTTTGACTTAAAATTCCAGTGCTTTTCTCACACTTCCTTTCAGTGTGACCTTTTCTATCCCATTCAAGTAGTATATACAGTCATTGAAGTCCTACAGCCCACTCTAAATTAATGGGTGGATCTAAACAGTTGTCAAATAGGGTCCTTGCTCTGTCGTAGTCCATCCAACCACCCCATTGCCCACCATAGAAACTTAAATGCTTTTCACATTTTTTGTTGTTCAGTGATTTCAGTAATGTCTGACTTTTCAAGAACCCATTTTGTAGTTTTCTTGGCAGAGATACTGGAGAGATTTGCCATTTCCTTCTCCAGCTCATTTTACAAATAAGGAATTGAGGCAAAAAGTGACTTGCCCAGCTAATAAATGTCGGAGGCCAGATTTAAACTCATGAAAATGAATCTTCCTAATTCCAAGCCTAGTACTCTATCCACTGAGTGAGCCATAAAGTTGCCCTGGTAACCGTTATAGGATAAGACTTTATACTGTTATTTCATACTTTCTTATGAAGTAGTTGTAATACTCTTGTAACATTCTGAACTATCTGAAGCCTATCTAACTAGAACTTTCCTAAATGAACCATTTAGGAAAAGTCCTCATTTCATAATATTAACATTTTGCATACCTTGAGCTAGAATGAAACAGAGTTCATCTACTTTGATCTCTCCCCAAAGCAGGCATCCACTTTGCAACATCTCTGAAGTCTTTTCCCAGCCCAAATATTCTGTGATTCTCTGATGCGTAATTTGTATGATCTGTAATAAAATTTGTTATATTAGAACTTTCTTATCTGGGGCTATATATTTATTCTTGTCACATACATAAGCAAACATTGTCAGGTCTGCAAGGAAAAGGATTGATGATGATAATAATGATGTTGGTGATGGTAATAACACTTTCAAATCTGCAAAGCATTTTACAAATATCTCCTTAACCCACACAATAACCATTGGAAATAGGCGCTATTATCTCCGTTTGCAGATAAGGAAACCAAGGATAAGTGAGGTTAAGAAACTTGTAGCAGTCTATCCAAAGTTCTAACTAGCTCCTTCTGTTACATCCCAGAACCCCTAATGCACTTCTCAGAGTCAAGAAAGTGGACTCAGCTGTATAATGAGTATTCAGCTCTAGCTGAACCTGAAATATAGGTCATCATCAACCAGGTCCTTGATAAGATCAGTTTTCAGGCTCTGAAGTACACATATCTGAGATCTATAAAGGTGATCCAAACCGTATGCTTCCAATTATCTTTTCCAGAGAACTGTTGACTGACTGGTCACACACATACATACAGAAAGAGGCGAAAGAAGAAAACATGTAGGAGCCCAGGACACCATAATCAGACAGGTTGCTGCCCTTATTCTAGGATTCTTCACTCACTCTACTTTTAAATCTGTCTTTGTTAATAACAAAAGTGCATGATCTACTTTGAGTGGACCAACAGTAGACAACAAGCTTCTCCCACCTTTTATACACTGACTACAATTAACCCTGTTGAGAAACAGGTGCTGATGCCCTTCTCAGGGCTACCGACTGCAGCTACTTCCTTTCTATCACAGCTTGGTTATGCTATCTTCCCCATTTTGCTAACACCATAAGAGGCCAATGAAGGAAGAGTGAAAGACCATTTGTGTGGGTCATCCCAGTGTCAAGCTGACAAGAAGGAAGCAAAGAGCAAAAGAGAAGGCCTCTGGGGTAAGTTAATGACTTCTATGGAAAGGAAAACTGAATCAAACTTTTGGCTTTTTGGCCCACTGAGATGGAGCAGACAGTGGTTGGAATGTGAAGGGAGAGAGAGCGACAATTGGAGTAAGAGAAGAGGATTGTGGGAGAAACAACTAACTGAAGGGGCTTTTCCCTCTGAACTCTGTGGAGTGTGTAGCAAAGTCCTGGAGCTCTAGATTCCCACCTGTGGAAAAGCTTTGCCTCCATTTTCCCTTGCCCAGAAGAGAAAGAAGATCCTATAGTTTGAGAGCCTCCATTAGAGGAAGAAGGAATAACTACAGCTGTGGAGAAGGGGCTGATCCCTTAACTTCAGGGGTTCTCCCTGAAGATTCTTTCCATCCCTTGACCTTCCCAAGAAGTACACTTGCCACTGGTTAAGGTAGGAGAGAGACTTTGATTAAATAAGAAGAGGATAGTTAAGTTGGAGCAGAGCCATTGTGGCTCAACTGAAGAAAACAAGAAACCCCAATAGGGTCTCCTCTCCCCTCAAACCTATCCCCTTTCTTGATTTCTATCATTATTAAACTAATTGACATAATAGAAAATTGCAGTCAGATTCCTAAAGAAGAGAAAGAAGTTCACTCAAAGACACTGGTCCTATCATCCTTAACTTAACCTTACCCAGGGACCTCTCTTGTGGGGTGTGTGTGAGGAAATTTCAAAGACAGCTTCTCAGTCACAGAGGGTATTCCTCCCTGTGACCACAGCTAGAATTGCTGACTTAGCCAGACCTGCTGTGTGATCGAGCTGGTAGGGGGAAGTTTGTGGCTACTGGGGCTCCGTGCCACGCTGATTGGGTCTCTACTCACCTAAACCCTTAGGTCAGGGTTCCTCCGACCCCACCTCTGAACTACCACCATTTCGGAGAATCCCCTGTGTTTGCCACTATAGTAGAGGACATTGAGAAGGTAAGCAGAAAGTCATTTAGTCACTGGCCCATCTCTCTGTGTCATCTCTCCCCTCTCCTAAAATCTCTAAAATACCCTTCCTCATCTCCAAAATACCCCTAAACTTTACACTTCCAAATGAATGGGAAGATCATCTCTGCACCAAATTCCTCTACTATAAGACTGATAATGTCTGTGTCAAAAGTATGAGCATAGTCATATAGCTCTAAGAGTGCATCTCAATCATACAAAAGTGGAATCAATATGGCAGAGTAGTAGCAGCTAGGTGATTCAGGAGATAATCAGGCCTAATCCAGGAAGTCCTGGTTTCAAATCTGGATACAGATGCTTCCTAGCTATGTGACCTTGGACAAGTCATAAGATCCCCACTGCCTAGCCTTTACCACTATTCTGGCTTTGAATCAATATACAGTATTGAATCTAAGATGACAATATGGGGTTGTTTTTTTTTAATGGCAAGGTAGTAAAAAGTACAACTTAGCTTTCTTGCCAAAATCTCCTCCACAAAGATCTAGAAAATACATTAGAATGGGTTCTTATCAGGAAATTGATAAAAAATAACAATAAATCATTTTTCCAGCATAAGTCAACTTAGAGAGACAGATAGAGAGGTATATGGGTACTGGGGATGGGTTAGGTCAAATGTACACCACATGTGAAACATTTCAATACTTAGTGCCTAGAAGAAGATTAAAACTGGACACCAGCAGAAAGAGATCCCAGCATATTGCTGAATTAGCCCAGGATATAGGAATGAATGGATGCCATGTTGTACCTCTATTGCCTACTATGCTGTTCCAGTGCATAGATAAAAGTGAACTGACAAGGAGACCTATGCTTGAAGGTGGCAGGAAAGAACAGTAACAGAGGCATGAGCATAGTGGGGAGACAAGGAGGAGAAGGAGGGAGAGAGGGAAGGAGGAAGAGGGAGAGAGAGAGAGAGAGAGAGAGAGAGAGAGAGAGAGAGAGAGAGAGAGAGAGAGAGAGAGAGAGAGAGAGAGAGAGAGGAATGA
>NC_058131.1:167010234-167030519 GCF_016433145.1 Gracilinanus agilis | reverse complement strand
GGAAGGAAGGAAGGAAGGAAGGAAGGAAGGAAAGGAGAAGGAAGACCTGGAGGAGACCAGGATGAGACCAGGAAGAAGCCAGGCAGGAAGGAGAAGAATAGATAAAATGTTTTAAAAGTCTATACAACGAGGATGAGGGAATGTGGTTGGGGGACTAAGAAACACCTGAACCTTACTTTTATTGGAACTATTTAAAGGAAAAAAGAAAAAAACACCTATATACACATTGTTGGATACAGAAATACATTTCACTCAACTAAGAAACAGTTAAGAAAGGGGTTAAGAGAAAGAGGGGAGGGGTAGCTAAGTAGCTTAGTGAGTTGGACCTAGAGAAATCTTGCCTTCCACATTTCCTAGCTATGTGACCCTGAGCAAGTCAATTAATCCCAGTTGCTAGTGATTCAAATCTATGGCATGTGTGCCAGAGGGGGCATTCAGAGCCCTCTTTGTGAGCATGCCTGCCATTGCCCCCAGCACAGAGTTCACCAGGGTTTGTTACTAGAAAACCAGAGAGATGCAGGACTGAGATGCCCCCCTCCTCCTCTCCATACATACATGAGGACATCACCTTCCCCACTAAAGGGTTTGCCATCACTGGTCTAGCCCTTACCAGTCTTCTTTATTGGAACTCATATTTAGTGTCAGTTATAAGACAGAAGGTAAAGGTTTTATAAAAGAGAAAAAGAAAGAAAGACAATAAGAGAGAAACCTGATTAAGGAAGAAATTAGAAGCAAAAACAAATTCCTAAAGGGAAAGGCAAGAAACAAATAAGTAGGAAAAGTATAAGAGAATAGGATGAAAGAAAAACACACATTTAGCGATCATACCATGAATGTGAATGTAAGGGACTCATCCATAAAATGGAAAAGCATAGCAGAATGGATTAGAAACCAGAATCCAATAATAAGTTGCTTGCAAGAAACACACTTGAAAAAGAAATATACACAGAGAGTCAAAATGAGGAACTGAAAGAATCTATTAAGTTTTGGAGAAAGTAAAAAAGTCAGAGATGTCAGTCATGGTTTCAAGCAAAATATCAGCAAAAATAGGCATACTTAAAAGAGAAAACTAGGGAAATTATTTTTGCTAAAAGTCACTATAGACAATAGATTACATCAATAATAAACATATATGTATAATGTATGATTATGCAATAACATTCAAATTCTTAAAGAGAAAATTAAATAAGTTCAAGGAGAAATAGACATTAAACTGTAAAATAAGGAACTTAAATTTACTCTTCTCAAACCTAAATAAATCTAGCCAAAATATAAACAAACAAATAAATAAATAAAAAGCCTGAATAAAATTTTAGAAAAGTTATATATAATAAGTCTCTGGAGAATATTAAATGGGAATAAAAATGAATTCACTAATTTCTTAGCTATACATACCACTCTCACAAAAATTAACCATGTTTTAAGGCACAAAAACCTCAAAACAAATGTAAAAGAGGAAAAATATTAAATGTATCTTTTACTGACAAAGGTAATTAAAGTTATATGCAATCAAGTACCTTTGAAGCAGAGATTAAAATCAATTAATGACTAAATAACTTAATCCTAAGGAACAAGTGGGTCAAAAAACAAATCATAGAAATTGAATAATTTCATTAAAGATAATGACAAAAATTATTCAACATATCAAATTTTTAACAAAATCATCAAAGTAGTTCTTAGTGAAACATTAATATCTTTAAACATTTTCACAAGGAAAAAAAGTAGAAGAGGAAATTAACAAATTGGGCATCCAAATCTTAAAAAAAAAACTAGAAAAGAGTTCAGGGAAACTTCCAGGTTAAGATGGCAGGAGAGTAAAAAGCAGCTGCTTAACCTCTCCTAACCCACACATATAAGACTCCTCAAGAGGACATAAAAACAATTCCAGACGAATGAAGGGACCCCACAACAGGGCGCAGCATTGAAGGTATGTGGAATTGGGGCACTTCCATGCTATAAAGGGGTTAAACAGCTCTCAATAAAACAAGAGCTGAGCAACCCCCTCCCCCCACACCACCTACAGTGCCAAAACCAGGGCACAAGAATTAGAGCAAGTTTGGGGCATTCATTAAGTCCTTGACAGCCACCTGGGATCACCAGGGCCTGCTTCTGAGAGCAGCAAGACTTAAGACCCCAAGAGGCTAAAGAACGTGCGGACTTTGAACAAAGACCTTGAGCACAGGAACGGACCTTGGCTGGGGACCCAGTGCAGAGGGGTGCTTGACTGTGGAAGCAGTGCCCTGAGACTGTTGAAGGAGCTTTGGGCAGAGGAACAAGCAAGGGGACCACCAGGAGGCTTGACCCTGAGAACAACTAGACCTGAGACCTCAGGAGCCTAAAGAGCACAGACAGACCTTG
Source organism: Gracilinanus agilis (assembly GCF_016433145.1). Classification (NCBI taxonomy): domain Eukaryota; kingdom Metazoa; phylum Chordata; class Mammalia; order Didelphimorphia; family Didelphidae; genus Gracilinanus; species Gracilinanus agilis. Next base: position 167,028,161 of record NC_058131.1, on the reverse strand, counting down.
GGCAAGAGGATAAAACTGAGAGGGTGCTGAGTTAAAAATGTCAAGCCATCCACAAGAACCCCAAAAGAGAAAGATCAACACAAAGAAATCTTTAACATTTGACAACATTTACACAGAGAAAATCCAGGCAACAGAGCAAACAGCAGAGGAGAACAAATAAATAATCAGATCCAAACCTTCCCAAAAAAATGAAAACTGGTCACAAGCTCTTGAAGAATTCAAATCTGAGGTGATGAGAAAGATGGAAGAGATCTGGCAAGAAAATAACAGTTTAAAAGACAGAATTTGGCAATTGGAAAGTGAGGCAAGTAAATTGAAGACTAGAAATGACCAGATTGAAAAGGAAAACCAAAAGATTATAGCCAAAAACCAGTCGTTAAAGGCTAGAATTGAGCAATTAGAAGCTAATGATCTCTCAAGACGGCAAGAACAACTAAAGCAAAGTTAAAAGACTAATAAAATAGAAGGAAACATGAAATATCTCAATGAGAAAGTGACAGATCAAAAAATCAGGTCTAGAAGAGACAATTTGAGAATCATTGGTCTTCCTGAAAAAGCAGAAATTAATAGAAATTTGGACTCCATACTAAAAGAAATTATTCAGCAAAACTACACTGAAGTTCCACAACAAGAGGGCAATATAGACATTGAAAGGATCCATAGATGACCCTCTACTCTAGACCCTGAAAAGACAACACCCAGGAATATAATAGCCAAATTCAAGAGCTTCCAAGTAAAAGAAAAAAATTTACAAGAAGCCAGAGACAATTCAGATATTGAGGAGCACTAATCAGGATCACACAGGATCTGGCAGCCTCCACACTAAAAGACTACAAGGCTTGGAATATGATATTCAGAAAGGCAAAAGAGCTGGGTCTACAACCAAGGATCACCTACCCATCAAAACTGACTATATACTTCCAGGAGAAAGTGTGGGCATTCAACAAGATAGAAGATTTCCAAGTATTTGCACAGAAAAGACCAGGACTAAATGGAAAGTTTGATATCCAACCACAAAAATCAAAAGAAACATGAAAAGGTAAATAAGAAACAGAAGGGAAAGAAAGAAAACTCTTATTTTTAAAATTTTCCTCTTTAAGGGCTTCAATAAGATCTAATTATTTGTATTCCTATGTGGAGAAATGTTATGTGTAATTCTCTATAGTGAACTCTATTCATTATTATAGTATTCACTTTTATAGTAATTAGAAGAATTATTCATAGGGAGTACTAAATGGCCTAAGATGATGGGGGGGGGTGGGAAAGAGGGGGATGAATAGTAGAGGTCACCAAGAGAAACTTGAATGAATAAAAAAAATAGGATATTCTATTACACACAAAGAGGGCATGGGAAGAGGAGGGGATGAATACTTTTATAAGAAGGAGAGGAAGAGAGCATTAAGAGGTAATATTTAAACCTTACCCTCAGTGGAATTAACCCTAAGAGGGAAGAGTAGCTATATCCATTGGGATATAGAACTCTATCTAACCCTACTGAGAAAGTTAGAAGGGATAAACTGTGTAAATGGAATTAGCTCAAGCCCATTCATAGTTAAAATTCTAGCCACCAGGGATAATGTCATCCCCACCTCCCTTAGTGGGGAGGGGAGATGAGTTACCCACACGTGACAATAAGTAACAAATCAAGAACAAGGGACTGCCCTTTGGGCAGTCCAAATCAGTGCAGAGGCTGCCATTTGTCCACTTGAATTAGAGATGGACCCACAGGAAGTGACGAAAGACACTATCTCTTCAAGTATGTTAATAACTTCCTATTGAGGCAGTTCCCACTTTGAACTTGGTGCTGAAGGATCTCAGCTGAGACCTCAGGCAGCTTCCCCTCTGAATTGTCACATGGGTAAGTTAGGCTGACTTCCTTGGCCTACCTTGGCATTTCCAGAATCTCTACCTTAAGTAGGCTTCTTGCCTCTCTGATTGCTAAGGCCTTGTGGCTTGTAGTCTAGTTTAATTAGCTTTTAATCCTCTCTCCCTCCAGGCCTCTGCAGGCCTAGACTAGCCTCTCCCTCTCTCTATTCCCTTGCCTTCTACCTTCCTAATTGTAAATAAACTACCATAAAACCCATCCTGACTTGGATCTATTTTAATTATGGAATCAATCTGAATTATTGATTCCCAGTGACCACACCTTAAAATATATATCTATATAATATCTAATTTCTAAATATTACAAAACCAAGGGGATCAGGGGAGTAGAGAGGTCAAAAAAGGGGAGGGGAGAAGAATGGGGAAGGAATTCATTAGGCCTTAAAAAATAAAAAGAGGGGAATAATAAGGGCGGGGTAGAAAGGGAAGTAAATCAAGGGAGGGGAGAAGGGTTACTGGTTTAAAACAAAGCACTGGTTTAAAAGGAAAGAGTATAAGAAGAAGGGGTAGAACTAGGAGAGGATACCAAAATGTTGGTGAATACACAACTGATAATTATAACTCTGAATGTGAATGGGAGGAACTCGCCCATAAAACAGAAGCAAATAGCAAAGTGGATTTGAAACCAAAATCTTACCATATGTTGTCTAAAAGAAACATATATGAGGCAGGTGGACATACACAGGTTTAAGGTCAAGAGCTGGAGCAAAATCTTTTGGGCTTCAAATGAGAAAAAGAAGGCAGGAGTGGCGATCGTGATTTCTGACAAAGCCAAAGTAAAAATAAATATGATTTAAAAAGACAGGGAAGATCATTACATCCTGATAAAAGGCAGTATAGACAATGAGGAAACAGCAGTGCTCAATATGTATGCACCAAATGGCATAGCATCCAAATTCCTAAAGGAGAAACTGGCAGAGCTCAAGAAGGAAATAGATAGTAAAACCATACTAGTGGGAGATCTAAATATTCCTCTTTCAGATCTAGATAAATCAAACCAAAAAATAAATAAGAAAGAGGTAAGAGAGGTGAATGAAGTCCTAGAAAAATTAGATTTAATTGATATGTGGAGAAAAATAAATAGGGACAAAAAGGAATACCCCTTCTTTTCAGCTGCACATGGTACATTCACAAAGATTGATCATGTAATAGGGCATAGAAACATTGCAAACAAATGCAAAAGAGCAGAAATAATAAATGTAACCTTCTCAGACCCTAATGCAATAAAAATAATAATTAGTAAGGGCACCTGGACAGGCAAATCAAAAACCAATTGGAAATTAAACAATATGATTCTTCAAAACCAATTTGTCAAAGAAGAAATCATAGAAACAATCAACAATTTCATTGAAGAGAATGACAATGATGAGACATCCTACCAAACTCTGTGAGATGCAGCCAAGGCAGTACTCAGGGGGAAATTTATATCCTTGAGTGCATATATTAACAAATTAGGGAGGGCAGAGATAAATGAATTGGGCATGCAACTTAAAAAATTAGAAAGTTGTTGAGTTCTGCTTTCACTCCAGCAGGGAGGAGCTTCCTTCACAGGAAGTTACTATCATATTTAAAAGAAAGTTCTTTTCATCACTTCCTGTGTCCATCCTCCAATTCTACATGGACAAATGACTGTCTCAACCTTTTTTTGGGCTGCCCAGGTGGCAATCACTTGTTTTTGATTTCTCACTTACTAGCACATGTGGGTCATAGACCTCCCCACTTAATGCTAAGTGGGGTGTAAGGGGTAAAAATGGGTTTTGGTTAAGTGGATATTAAAGGGTTTGGTAACCAGGGAATTGAAAAATTATCAATCCCCAATTAAAGAATAACCTCAAGTCAAAATGACTTTGATAGAAGTTTATTTACAAATGAGGATAGGAAGAGAAAATAAGAAAATCAGAAAGAGGATAAGATAGGATAAGTAACCTAACACACTAGGTAATTTGCTCTGGCATCCTAGTTTAACTCAAGCAGATCTAATTAGTCCTCAGTCTAGTGAGGCCCAGCCTTGAGCCCAAAGCCAGAGAGCCTGAGTGCTGGAGGGCCCTGGAGGTAAATGAAGCAAAGGCTTCAGTCACAGAGTCTCTTTTGAAAGGGAAGTTCCTTAAGAGAAGTTCCAGAAGATTTAGTCTTTACACTCCCCACGTGAAATTCCAAAGGAAAGATTTAAAAAAAAATCTCACCAAGGTCTCAGGGTCCCAGGTCCAGCACTCCTCCAAGTTCAAGTCTCGAACAAGAAGAAGTCCCTCAGGTCCAAGACACAAACAAGAAGAGAAGGAGCTGAACTCACTGAACTTTCTTTTAAAGGGGCTTCTTTTGTGTCATTTCCTGTGCTTTCCTCTTAATTTACATGTCTAATCACAACAGATGCTTTTCTTAGAACTGCCCAGGAGGCAGTCAATAAATTCTGATTTGTCACTCACTCTAACACACGTGAGTCACAGACCTCCCAATTTGTGAGTTAAGTGGAGATGTTATCACCTTCGGTGATTAAATCTAAAGATGGGCAGGGCAGATTTAATCTCATTATCACAAGGGTGACATATTTCTGGTGACTAAAGTATAAAGAATGAATAAGGGTAAGCTAATTCCATTTACAAAAAGGGAAAGATCCAACCAAAGATTGGGCAACCTTGGTAAAGGACTTTGGCCTAAGGCAGTGATGGGCAACTGTGAGAAATAAAATGGATATAAAAGGATGTATTTAAAAATATTAGGATTTTAAAAGATTTATTGATAGCCATTAGAAAAATAAAGCCACGTGTCTGTTAAGAGTCAGTTTAAAATATGTAGGCCCTCTTACCTCTTTCTCCCATCCTGGCTCTACTCCAAATCACCAAAGAGGAAGTACTAATCCAGTCTCTCACTATCTATCCTTCTATCTATGTGATTATGCTTCCTGTCCACATGAATTACGCAAGAGAAGAAGCTGGTTGGCTCTTGGTAAATGTTGTTTGAAAGAGCCCTAAATGTCCACAGGAAGTTTAGATCAGGGACCTCAAAATTAGTTCAAGGACTCCCACATTTCCAATATCACACAACCTTTTGAGCTTGGTGAGTCAAAATTCGCCAAAAAACCAAGCATAACCCGGGTGGTGTATCACTTTGAGAAAAAAAAAACACAATTTCGCGATATTTATAGTTTAAATAACAAAAATGTATAATTGTAATATATAATTGTATTAACAAACCAAAAACAAATTATTTAACTTACCTGCTTAGTGACTTCTTTGTTCATCTGTCATTTGGTTTCTTTTGTTGGTCTTGATATTATTTAACTTATGTGGAGTGTCCTGAACTAAGATAAGTGAGGGGAAGGGGGAATTTTTTAACTAACCGGCCTATTAGTGACTTTTTTGTTGCTGAATTTCATTGGCTAATGAAAATTCATTTAGCTGCTAAATCTTCAATTGAAGTTTGGTATTTTGTACACTTCAAGCCCAAGGAAGCACTACTAACTTCATCTGTCAATGTGTTTCTTTTGTTGGATTTGATATTATTTAATGCTGAGAATAAGGTCTCACAAAAGTACGTAGAGGGAAAAATTGTGAGTAAAGCCATTACTATATTTTTCAGGGTACTAAAAGTGTCTGGTAATTGGTTCCAGGCACTCCAAATTTCCTGTTTGTAGTGGCACTCCTCTTGATTCTTCAAGTGGCATCTTTCCAGATTCTCAAGCTTTGACCTCACATCAACACACACATGAGCCCAGATGCTATCTTGAAATTCTGCAAGTTGCATCTCCAAATCATCAATTTGCATCCATTAGAAACCATTTAATGCCAAACTACTGTAGACTACTACATCAGGATACTTAATTATTTTCATGGTCTGTTCTAGGCTTCTAAATTGATTAAATATATCACTGAACGAGTCAAGTAACAAGTCTAAAACATGCTGGTACTTTATATGCAAAGGTTCCATTTCATGTTGTACAGCTGCACTGACCTTCTCAAAATACTTTGTTACTTGAGGAAAATACTTATAAGTTTTAGTTTCTACAGCTCACTTGAAAATTTTAAGTTTACTTTCAAAAGCTTTTATGTATCCAAACATAACATTAATACTTTTGCCAAAATCTTATAATTTTAAATTCAGTTCATTAATATGAACAGAGAGATCTATAAAAAACATCACGGTGTTGACCCACTTATCATCATAGAGCTGAGGAAAGTTTCCAAGATCCTTATCCTAAAGAAATAGCTTAATTTCTACAAAGCACTCAAGAGCTTTGCCTCGGCTCAGCCATCTTACATTATGTACATCAGCAGTCCACTGTAGGTGGAATCAACCTCCAGTAAAAGTGTAAAAGGAGGCAAGCAGCTATTAAATTAACTATTTTTGTAACAACTGACATTAAATCGTTTAAGTCAGTGAATCTTGCCTTGTCACATAAAGCTTCCTGATGGATAATACAATGAAAAGGCACAATCAGATGTCCAATAGCTTCCATAAACAATTTAACAATTCCAACTTTTTTCCCCACCACATTTGGTGCCCCATCTATCATCACTGACACAACGTTAGAAATATCAATGCTTAGGTCCCAGAATGTTTGTATAACAATCTTACATATTTCAATTCCTGATATACTTGTTGGCACTAATACTAACTTTATTAACTCTTCTCTCATTGTGAGAACATCAGAATATTGACCAATAATGGCCAACTGAACATGTGATGTGACATGAGTAGTTTCATCAAGAGAGATCAAAAAGTATTTACAATTACTTATGTCTCTCTTTAATTGATGCTGTACATTTGTGTTCAGTCTCATTATTCGGTCTTTTATGATATTTCTACTGAGTGGTAACTCAGATGTTCTCTTAATAACAGCATCTTTATTCTGTATATCATGAAATAGAACTGGTACACATCTTAGGAGAGTTTCTTTAATAAATTCTCCCTCACTAAGTGCTTTTCCATACTGAGCTATGGAGTGAGCAATGCTCAAACTTGCAGATATTAAATTTGTAAAACTTTTTACAAATTTAAGGATGGAATTAAATTGACTCTTTTAAGATGTAGCTGCCTGGAAATGTATTCCTTCCTTTCATCCTCACTTTTTTTCAAGAGCTGGGGATGACTAGTTTCAAAATGTCTATTTATATTCCACATTCTTCTTACTACCATTTCAATACATAGAACGCAAAATGATCTGCCATTTTTTCCTATAATGCCATATATCTCGGTCTCTTGAAAGGGTCAGCTACTACTACTACCACTTCCTTTACTTAACCTTGTTTGTTTTTTTAATTTTTTGGGTTCTCCATCAGGAAGGCAGTAATAGAAGATAGAATTATAGATAGCCTGTTAGCCCTGCAAGCAATTAGGGGTTAACTAGCCTAACTGACCACAGGATGGCACATGTAACTGTCTTTTAAGAAAGGACAGGGCTAATAAGCAGAAATAGGGTTAATAAGGATGCACAACAGTAATAGTGGTGAAATGGAGTCTGCACTATGCTGCAAGATGGCATCCCTTATAAAATGGCTGCTGCTATTTCTAATGGCAGGAAATGGCACCCATAGCAGAGGTCCTTGCCTCTCCCAGCCTCCCCCTCACTTATCTTAGTAATGATGGTTGATTAAAAATCCACAAAACCCCAGAACAGTAGATTGGATGATGGTTGCTGTGGTTATGTGGTTGCTGGAGTTAAAATCATTATCTGGGATAAGATGGATGCCACTTTGACTGACAGGGATGGCAGTTGAGAATTTGGAATGTTCCCAGATGCTGTGAACAAGAGACAAAAGTCAGTTGGTTCCAACCTGAGAGGTCTCAGAAATCAGAGCTTGGACTTGAGCAAACTTCTCTTGGAGCAAGAACTGGGACAGAGGGAGATGAAGGGTAGAAGAGGGTAGGCCTGAACCTATAACCTGTACCTGACTGAGAGAGAGCTAGTGATTAATCAACACCATTGATAGTAGAGCTGAGAGAGTATATAAATCATCAAGCAACATCAAAATCAATAGCCTTCCCTAATCTCTGGCTTGGCTGTGGCCAGGTCAGGTCAGAGTTAGTGAGAGGGTAAAGACCTCCAGCCTCTGCCAGCCTAGCAATCTCCAGCCCTGATCAACGATTACCTTAGTAGCCAAACAATAGCAATAGGATTTCCAAATCCTCAAACTTATTACCTTGTTTTCCTTTCCCCATTAGTAGTTAATACAGTGATTTATCAAGGAGAATCAATATACAGTCAGATAACAAGTTACAAGGCTACAAGTTTGAGGGCATCTAGATTCCATGTTGACAACTTCAAAGTGGCAAAAGTAGTTAAGAGCCAGAAAGAAATAATTGTCCAATGTGAGACAATTTGAGAAGAAGCTGGGAGGGCTCTGGATGGCCATTTAATGACTGAATAAACAAACCAGGGTCTGGAGGCAGCTATATAGGCCACAGCCACTGGAACCAACTGATTATTGTGGGAAGTCCACTGAGAAAAAAGCAGGGCTTATGTGCACTGACTAGAAACTGTATCAAACTGTGGCTGCAAAAGAGGAGTTCCTGACTGCTGCTCCAGGTTAAAGGGGAAAGAAGATGCTTATAGCTTCCAGAAAAGCCACAGGGGATAAGAGTATTAATAAATGATAGCATTTCTGGGGACCTTGCAACATAGAAATCAAAAGAACCAAGAGATCAAAGACTTCCAGAGAGCTCAGGAAATAACAACAGAAACAAAAACAAAAAACTAAACCATGAGATATTATCCTACACAAACACAGGGAGAAGGATCTGGAGCCTGCACAAAATTGACAATTAAGAAATGAGGTGCTAAAAAAAATGGGAAGAAAAGAGAAAAAATCCAAACTCAAAAAGCTTCAGAATCAGAAGACAATTAAATGAAAGCATCCACTCCTAAGAGTTTAAGGGAAAATATAAGATGGACACGAGCCCAAAAATAGTGCTTGGAGGAAATTTTTTAAAGACTTTAAAAATCAAATGAGAGAGATTGGAGAAAAATTAGAAAAAAATAAAAGCAATGCAAGAAAATTATGAAAGAAAGAGAGCCAATAGGGAAAACAATCCAAAAACTCAGTAAAGAAAATAATTCATTAAAATTTAGAATTGGGCAAGAGGAAATTGATAACTTCTCAAGATAAAATGAAATAATAAAACTAAATTTGAAAAAATGAAAGATAGAAAACAACTCATTACAAAAGCAACTGATGTGGAAAACAGATTGAGAAGAAACAATTTAAGAATTCTTGGACTCCCTGAAAGTTATGATCAAAAAAAGTTTAAACACTATTATTCAAGAAATTATTAAAGAAAATTGTCATGAAGTTTTGTAACTACAAGATAAAGTTGGGGGCAGCTGGGTAGCTCAGTGGATTGAGAGCCAGGCTAGAGATGGGAGGTCCTAGGTTCAAATCTGACTTCAGACACTTTCTAGCTATGTGACCCTGGGCAAGTCACTTAACCCCCACTGCCTAGCCCTTACCACTCTTCTGCCTTGGAACCAATACACAGTATTGACTCCAAGTCAGAAGGTAAGGATTAATTTAAAAAAAAAAAAAGATAAAGTAAAACTTGAAAAAATTCATCCATCACCACCTGTAAAAGATGTAAACAGGAAAACTCACAGTTACATTATAGTTAAGCTTTGTAACAGCCAGGTTAAGGAGAAAATACTATAAGCAGCTAAAAAGAAACAGTTTAACTATCCTGGTAATACAACAAAGATAACACAAGATTTAGCAGCATCTACAGTAAGACAACAAAGGGAATGAAATACATTTCAAAGAGAAAAAGAGCTGTATTTACAACCAAGAATAATTCACCCATAAAAATTTGAGTATCATCATACAAGAAAAGAAATGGGAGCCAGGAAGGTGGCTCAGTGGATTGAAAGCCAGGCCCAGAAATGGGAGGCCCTGGGTTCAAATCTGACCAAAGACACTTCCTAACTGTGTGACCCTAGGCAAGTCACTTGACCCTTTACCACTCGTCTGTCTTGGAACCAATGCATAGTATTGATTCTAAGACAGCCAGTAAGAGTTTAAAAAGAAAAGAAAAAAATGGTCATTTTAAAAAATGAAATACTTTTAAATATTCTTGAAGAAAAGAGTAGAATTAAACGGAACATCTAAAATACAAAAATAAGAAGAAACATGAGAAGATAACATGAAATACCAATGATGAAGGACTTAATAAGGTCAAAATGTATACTTCTCATATGGGAAAATAGAAAGTTCAAACTTTAAAAATAATATCATGTATTGAATGCTTTGAAGGAGTATTTATAGATAGAAGTTTTAAAGCCAAATTTAATATGATAGGATGAGTTAAAAAATAAAATAAATTTTGATAGAGAAGGCTAAGCTGGAATAATCATCTCATAATAAGAGGTGTGAAAGAAAGAAATATTATAGTGAAGGGAAGAGGATGAAGTGATAGTAATACTAGTACCTTATTCTCATCAGATATAAGTAAAAGGGAGAATAATACATATAGAATGTAAACATTATCCTTAACTTATAAGGAGATAAGAAGGCAAGGAATAAAATAAAATAAAATAAAATAAAATAAAATAAAATAAAATAAAATAAAATAAAATAAAATAAAATAAAATAAGATTAAAAGAAGGAATCTTAGAAGGGCATATAGATTAAGGGGGGGAAAGAGGCAAGGAGATGAGATAAGGGCGAAATAATAGAAGTTGTTTATATTAACAAAAGCATAAGAAAGGGATAAAAGAGAGATTTATAAAAAGGTAAATAGATTAACTAAAAGGGAAGGGAGAGGAAAAAAGAAAGGAACCTTAGAAGGTGGGAGAGGAAAATAAAGCTGGGACTGAAGGAGGAGTGGAGATTAGGGAAGTAGTGATTAGAGAAAAATTAGATTTTAGGGGGCAGCTGGGTAGCTCAGTGGAGTGAGAGTCAGGCCTAGAGACAGGAGGTCCTAGCTTCAAATCTGGCCTCAGCCACTTCCCAGCTGTGTGACCCTGGGCAAGTCACTTGACCCCCATTGCCCACCCTTACCATTCTTCCACCTATGGGACAATACACCGAAGTACAAGGGTTAAAAAAAATAGATTTTGGAGAGAGAATAATATAAAAAGAGAAAAAAAGAAAACACAGTGAAGAAAATGGAATAGAAGGAAATATACAACTAATAAATATAATTTTGAATCTGAATGGGATAAATTCACCCATAAAATGGAAACAGAATGGATTAAAAACCAAAACCCAACAATATGTTGTTTATGAGAAACATACATAGAATAAAAATAGATGGATGGAATAAAATATATTATGCTTCAGCTGACAAAAAAGGGCAATGTTAGTAATAATTATCTCAGATAAGGTTTGTTATAAAATAAGTGAGGTAGTCTAGCAGGTCTCAGGCAATTTGGGTAGTGAGGAGGGATAAAGGGTATGTAGGTGATAAGAGGAGGAATGAAGGAGATAGCTGAATGTATGGAAGGGATGAATGAGGTGGTAATAGGAAGGTAGGGGAATGACAGGAAGTATACAGGAGGGCAGCTTAAACAGGCTTATTCACCGAGACTAGAGACTGGGTAGAATAGGCTGAACCCTTCAGGCAGGGAAGGTACCTCTAAGGTACCAGAGGAATTTGGTATGTTTTATATCTGAAATGGAGGGTTTTTCCTGCTAATTTCTAGATTCCCTTGAGGGAGAAGTCAAAGGCTCCTCCCTGTCAGTGAAATTGATGGCTGCTGGAACTCTTGGGTAGGTACTTCCTGCCAAGATGGATGTCTGCAGTTCCCTCAAGAAATAAAAAGAAAATAATTCCTTCCCTCTTCAGCCCTTGCCTTAATCTTCAATACAATGATTCACCAGAGACTTGTATAGGTAACAAAGGGGATTTATTAAAGTCAGGAATAATCAGAGGGAAAGAGGTTTTAGGTTTTCTAACCACTGCTAGGGAGAAGGCTACTGTTGGGGGATGGGTCACGAGAGAGGCTTAGACTGAGAGAGTCCAGCTCTCCTAGTCAGGAAGGTTTAACTGCCTTTGAAGTAAAGTATTTATCAAATCACTAAATTAGGGGTAACTTGTTTTAGGATGCCCTGTTTGCCTAAAGAAACTAAACCCACAATGTCCAATCACCAAGCCCACCCTTCCTCCCAGGGCCCAAAGGGAAATTCAGGGGAAATAGCAGAGATGTAGATGGAGAGATCAGGGAAAAGTCCAGAGAAATCGGATAGGTCCAAATTTCCCCAAGACAAAATAAGCACAGGCCAATGCTGAAGCCAAAAGGCCAACGCCAAGCCGAAAAGCTGAAGCCAACAGGCTAAACCAAAGCCCCAAAACAAAAGTCCTTCAGTTGGAGATTCAGGACTATTTATAGCCTCAGGCTCCAACTGTCTTTCTGAAGATTCTAAAACCTCTAACTGCCAGGCTGTGACAGTTTGAAATTGCAGAAGCAAAAGACTTCTGTTAGCAACCTTACATTATAGGTTAAAGCTGAAATAGATCTAGTTAAAAGAAATAAACAGGGATACTACATCAGGTTTAAAGGCACAATGGATAATAAAGCATTATCAATACCAAACATATATGGAGCAAATGTTATATCATCCAAATTTTCAAGGAAAAGCTAAAGGAGTTACAGGTGGAAATAGATAACAAAATTATAAGTGGGAGAGACTTAAACCTGCCCCTCTCAGAACTGGATAAATCTAACCCAATAATAAATAAGAAAGAAGTTAAGGAGATAAATAAAATCTTAGAAAAGCTAGATATGATAGCTATCAGGAAAGAATTATATAAGGATACAAAGGAATATTGCTTTTTCTCAGCAGCACATAGTAAATTTACAAAAATTGACCATATGTAAGGATGCAAAAATGTTATATGCAGAAAAGTAGAAATATTAAATTCATCCTTTTGGGATCATAATACAATAAAAAATGTATTTAATAAGGGGCCATGGAATCACAGAATAACAATTAATTGGATACTAAATCTTTAAAAAAGGGTGAGTTAAAGGACAAATTATAGAAACAATAAATAATTTCATTAAGGAAAATTATAATAATGAAAAAATATATCAAAACTTATGGGATACAGTAAAAGTAGTAACTAAGGGGAAATCTCCATATATCAATAAAATAGAAAAACTACAGATCAGTGAATTGGGCATACAATTTAAAAAATTAGAGAAAGTATAGATTTAAAACCTCCAATTAAAAGCTATCTTGAAAATTTTTCAAATTAATAGTGAGATTAACAAATGTTAGTGTTAGAAAAACCATTGAATTAATCAATAAAACTAATAGATTTATGTGGGGAAAAACAACAAAATGAATAAAACATTGGTTAATATGATCAAAAATGAGAGAAAAGAAAAACAAATCATTGCATCAAAAAATGAAAAATGGTGAATTTACCATTAATGAAGATGAAATCAAAACAATAATTAGGAGTTATTTTTCCCAGTTACATGCCCAAAAAAATTTAACAATTTAAGTGAAATGGATGAACACTTACAAAAACATAAATTCCCTAGCCTAGACCCATGTTGGTGAAGTCGTGGCACAGGTAACAAGGCAGCACAGGGAGGGCTGTTCCATTCTCCTTCTCCACCTTGCCCAAGGACAATTTTCATATGCCCCACCCCTCTGTCAAGCAGCCCAATGCAAGCACTTCTTCCCTCCACTATCTGGGGTAATGCAGGGGATTCTCAGGCAACTTAAAGGTGCAGTTTGGGCATGCTATCTCTAAAATGTTCACCAACACTGGCCTAGACCAACAGAGGAGAAAATAGAATATTTAAATAAATCTATTTTAGAAAAAATTGAACAGGCTATAAAAAAGCTTCCTAAGAAAAAACTTCAATGGGTACAGTTAGGTGGCTCAGTGGATTTGAGAGCCAGACCTAGAGTGTCTGGATTCAGATCTGGTCTCAGACACTTCCTAGCTTGACCCCAATTGCCTAGCCTTTACTGCTCTTCTTCTTCCTTGGAACCAATACATAGAATTGATTCTAATATGGAAGGTACAGGTTTAAAAAAAAAAAGCTTCAGGATCAGATAGATTCACATGTGAATTTTATCAAACATTTAACAATCATCTAATAATATTATTAAATAAATTACTTAGAAAAATTGGTAAAGTCCTACCAAATTCTTTTTATGAAACAAATATGGTGCTGATACCTAAACCAGGACAAACAAAAAAAGAGGAAGAAAATTATAGGTCAATTTCACTAATGAATATAGATGCAAAAATTCTAAATAAAATATTAGCCAGGAAACTACTACAATATATCACAAAGATTATACATTATGACCAAACAGGATTTATACCAGTTATAAAGGAATGGTTTAATAAAAGGAAAATCATTAACATAATTGATTACAGCAACAAAAAAGTAACAAAAATCATATGATTATATCCTTCTATGACACAAATATGGTCTTCATACTTAAAACAAGAAAAGGCCAAAGAGAAAAAAAAAAAAAACTTTTACCAGTGATGGGCAAACTACGGCCTGAGGGCCAGATGCAGCCCCCTGAAACATTCTATCCAGCCACACAACATTATTCCTAATCTGACGAATACAATGAGTAAGATACAATACAATGAAACTTCAAAAGAGTTGCCTTAGAAACAGACTGACAGATGAGCATTTCCTTTCCTTTGGCCCCCTCTTTAAAAAGTTTGCCCATCACTGCTTTAGACCAACATTCCTAATGAATATATGTACAAATATTTTAAGTAAAGGATTAGCAATTAGACTATCACAACATATCACAAAGATTATACCCTATGCAGAAGGGTTTTATACTAGGAATGAAAAGCTGGATGATTATTAGGAAAATTATAAATATATTTGACCATATTTATAGCAAAAGCAACAAGAATCATATGATGACATCAATTGAGTCAGAGAAAGGCAGACAAATGCAACAGCCATTTTTTGTTAAAAAGCAAAAAGCAGGGGTTCCAGCAGAGTAAGAATCAGCTCGTAACCTCTCCTGACCGAAACACACAAAACCCCTCAAGGGGACATAAAAACAAGTCCAGACGAACGGAGGAACCCCACAACAGGGCACAGCGTGGAAGGTACGTGGAATCGAGGCATTTCCATGCTATAAAGGAGTGAAACAGCTGTCACTAAATTGCGGGCTGAGCAACCACCCTACCCCCACCCCCTCCACACACAACACCTATAGCACCAAAGCCAGCTAAAAAGAAATACAACAAGGTTGGGGCACCCATCTAGTCATTGGCAGCTCCAGGGCCTGTTCCTGAGAGCAGCAAGATTTAGGACCCCAAAAAGCAAACGAACGCACACAAAATTCGAGCGCGGGAGCAGGGCGCTGAGAGCTGACGCAGGGCCCAGAGTACGTGCTCAGAGCACAGGCACAGGCAGAGGCGTGGGTGGAGGCAGACACAGCCTGGAGCTAAAGCTCTGAAACCCTGAGTGGGGAACCAGTGAAGACGGGTATACAACTGTGGAAGCAGCGCCCTGAGACTTGTAAAGAAACCTCCGACAGAGGATCAAGCAAGGGGGTCCACTAGGGGGCTTGACCTTGGAAAAATCCAGAACTCAGACCTCAGGAGCCAAAAGACCGTGGACAGACCCTGAGCGTGAGGATAAACCTGAGAAGCTGCTAGGCTAACCAGTCTCAGGAAGTTCAGAAGAGAAAGATTAACAACAAGAAAGAGAAGTCTTTAACACTCGACAACTTTTACACAGAGAAAATCCAGACAACCAAGCAAACAGAGGAGGAGAACAAACAAGCATACGGACCCTCCTCAAATAAGGAAAACTCCTCACAAGCTATGGAAGAGTTCAAAACTGAGATTTTGAGGAAAATGGAAGAGATATGGAAGGAAAATAACTGTTTAAAAGGTAGAATCTTGCAAATGGAAAGTGAGGCTCAGAAACCAGATCAACTGATAAGCAAATTGAACACCAGAAATGTCCAGATTGAAAAGAAATACCAGAAGATTATGGCCGAAAACGAGAAGATCATAGCCGAAAACCAGAAGATTATAGCTGAAAACCAGAAGATTATAGCCGAAAATCAAAAGAACAGAGCCGAAAACCAATCCCTAAAGGCTAGAATTCAGCAATTAGAAGCTAATGATCTCTCAAGACAACAAGAACAAATAAAACAAAGTCAAAAGACTGAAAAAAAGAAGGAAACATGAAATGTCTCAATGAGAGAGTGACAGACCAAGAAAACCTGTCTAGAAGAGACAATTTGAGAATAATTGGTCTTCCAGAAAAACCAGAAATTAATAGAAACCTGGACTCCATACTAACAGAAATAATCCAGCAAAATTGCCCTGAAGTCCTACAACAATAGATATTGAAAGGATTCATAGAACACCTGCGACATTCGATCCAGAAAAGAAAACACCCAGAAATATAATTGCCAAATTCAAGAGTTTCCAAGCAAAAGAAAAAAATCTTACAAGAACCCAGAAAGAAACAATTCAAATATGAAGGAGCACCAATCAGGATCACACAGGATCTGGCAGCCTCCACGCTAAAAGATCGCAAGACTTGGAATACGATATTCAGAAAGGCAAGAGAGCTGGGCCTGCAACCACGGATCAACTACCCATCAAAATTGACTATATATTTCCAGGGGAAAGTATGGGCGTTCAATAAAATTGAAGAATTCCAGGTATTTGCACAGAAAAGACCAGGGCTAAATGGAAAGTTTGATATCTAACCACAAAAATCGAGAGAAACATGAAAAGGTAAATAAGATACAGAGGGGAAAGAAAGAAAACTTGTAATTTTTAAATTTGCCTTTTTAAGGGCCTCAGTGAGATCTAATTATCTGTATTCCTATGTAGAGAAATGTTATGTATAATTCTCTGTAGTGAACTCTATTCACTATTATAATATTCACTATTATAGTAATCAGAAGAATAATTCACAGGGTGAGGGTGGAACACTAAATAATCTAAGATGACATGGGGGATGGGAAAGAGGGGGTGAATAGCAGGGGACACCAAGAGAAACTTGAGTGAATAAGAAAATAGGATATTCTATTACACACAAAGAGGGCATGGGAGGGAGAGGGGACAAATACAATTATAAGAAGGAGAGGAAGAGAGCATTAAGAGGTAATAACCAAACCTTACTCTCAGTGTAATCAACCGGGAGAGGGAAGAGTAGCTATACTATCCATTGGGACATAAAACTCTTATCTAACCCTTCTGAGAAAGTTAGAAGGGATAAACCAAGGGGAGCAGGGGAGTGGGGAGGTCAAAAAAAGGGAGGGGAGAAGGAGGAGGGAATTCATAAGGCCTTTAAAAACAAAAAGAGGGGGAAAAATAAGGGAGGGGGTAGAAATGGAAGTTAATCAAGGGAGGGGATAAGGGATAGCAACTCAATAGCAAACCACTGGTTTAAAAGGAAAAAGTATAAGGAAAAAGGGGGTAGGAATGGGGGAGGATTTGAAAATGTCAGCAAATGCACAACTGATGATTATAACTCTGAATGTGAATGGGATGAACTCGCTCATAAAACGGAAGCAAATAGCAGAGTGGATTAGAAACCAAAATCCCACCATATGATGTCTACAAGAAACACATATGAGGCGGGTGGACATACACAAGTTTAAGGTTCAGGGTTTGAACAAAATCTTTTGGGCGTCAAATGAGAAAAAGAAGGCAGGAGTGGCTATTATGATTTCTGACAAAGCCAAAGTAAAAATAGATATGATTAAAAAAGACAGGGAAAGTCATTACATCCTGATAAAAGGCAGTATAAACAATGAGGAAATAACACTGCTCAATATGTATGCCCCAAGTGGCATAGCACCCAAATTCATAAAGGAGAAACTGGCAGAGTTCAAGAAGGAAATAGATAGTAAAACCATACTAGTGGGAGATCTAAATATTCCTCTTTCAGATCTAGATAAATCAAACCGAAAAATAAATAAGAAAGAGGTAAGAGAGGTGAATGAAGTCCTAGAAAAATTAGATCTAATTGATATGTGGAGGAAAATAAATAGGGACAAAAAAGAATACACCTTCTTCTCAGCTGCACATGGCACATTCACAAAGATCGACCATGTTATAGGGCATAGAATCATTGCAAACAA
>NC_058131.1:166974795-167009835 GCF_016433145.1 Gracilinanus agilis | reverse complement strand
TGGCTAAAATGAAAGAAGGGGAGAGTAATGAATGCTGGAGGGGATGTGGCAAAATTGGGACATTAATGCATTGCTGGTGGAGCTGTGAACTGATCCAGCCATTCTGGCTGGCAATTTGGAACCATGCTCAAAGGGCTATAAAAGAATGCCTGCCCTTTGATCCAGCTATACCATTGCTGGGTTTGTACCCCAAAGAGATCATAGATAGACAGACCTGTACGAAAATATTTATAGCTGCGCTTTTTGTGGTGGCAACAAATTGGAAAAGGAGGGGATGTCCTTCAATTGGGGAATGGCTGAACAAACTGTGGTATATGCGGGTGATGGAATACTATTGTGCTAAAAGGAATAATAAACTGGAGGAGTTCCAGGTGAACTGGAGAGACCTCCAGGAACAGATGCAGAGCAAAAGGAGCAGAGCCAGAAGAACTTTGTACACAGAGACTGATATGCTATGGTAAAATTGAATGTAATGGACCTCTGTACCAGCAGCAATACAATGACCCAGGACAATTCTGAGGGATTTATGGTAAAGATGCTACCCACATTCAGAGGAAGGACTGCAGGAGAGGAAACATATGAGAAAAACAACTGCTTGAATGCATGGGTCGGGGTGGACATGATTGAGGGTGTGGACTCAAAACTACCACACCAATGCAACTACCAACAATTTGGAAATTGGTCTTGATCAAGGACACATGACAAAACTAGTGGAAATGTGCATCGGGCAGGGGTGGGGGGAGTGCGGGGGGCGAAGGGGAAAGGAGGAGCATGAATCATGTAACCATGTTAAAAATGAATATTAATAAATGTTTGAAAAAAAGGAATTGGGAAATATTTAACAGTAAATAAATAAAAATACAATAAAGCATAAAAAAGAAAGCAAAAAGCGAAACTAACTGGAAAATATGGGTTCTTTAAAATTATAAGTAGTATCTAAAACCAAGAGCCAACATTATGGTGACAGGGAAAAACTAGAAGCCTTCCCAATAAGACCATGGGTTAATAGAGACTGTACATTATTGCCATTAAACTTCAATACAGTACTAGAAATCCTAACTCCAGTTATCCCTTCCATGATGGTGGGAGTTAGGAACATGGTACTCTCGACTACTTAAAATTTTTTGGTCCTCCCTTCATACCAGAGAAGTCTGATTTTTTTCTTTTTTCTTTTATGGATGTTTATAATACCTTACTGTAAATTTTGGATTAAGTATGCATTTCTGAATTTCTAAACTTGTTTGATATGTTCTGCTGGCCTTCACCTATTGTCTGCAGCTTCTGTAAAACTCAGAAAGAATTCTTATTTAATTTCTTAGGCAAATCCATGATATATGGAAGCCACAAAAGGGAAAGTCACAATGTAGAAGGGATAAATGTATAGCAATGAAGTCGAGGTAAGGGGAAGAAGGTAAAAGAATAAGTATGAGCAAAAAGGAAATAAAATTATCACTTTTCTTTAAGATATTATACTTTATTTAAAGAACCCTAAAGACAAACTGAAACAACTAAAAACTTCAACAATGCTGTAGACTATAAAATAAACCCATACAAGTCATCAGCATTTCTGCATATTCCCAACAAAATCCAGCAAGAAGAGATGGAAAGCGAAATTCCATTTCAAGTAACTATAGATAGTAAAAAATACTTGAGAGTCTAAAGGTCAAGACACAGACAGGAATTATATGAACACAAGTATAAAACACTCTTTACACAAATAAAGATAGTTCTAAAAAAAATAGAGAAATAGTAATTGCTCATGGGTATTCCAAACCAATAAAAATAATAGCACTACTTAATTGTTTTTTATTCCATGCCATACTAATCAAACTACCAAAGGGTTACTTTATAGAGCTAGAAAAAATAACAAAATCCATCTGGAGAAACAAATGGTCAAAAATATCAAGAGAATCAATAGTGGGGAGAAAAGTGGGAAGGAAGGGAACCTAGTAGTACCACATTTCAAACTACTATAAAGCCAAAACCATCAAAAACCGAAGGCTAGGAGCCAGGTACCCAAGGCATTATTAAAACAAGGCCCAGACCTAGTGAAATAGTATGAAAGCCAAAAAGGTAGGTGTATTTAATAATCTTGGAAAAAGTCGAAATCACTCTGGAGAGAGACTTTTTTTTTTTTTGCCAACATTTGATTCTTTGTCCCCTTTATGAAGTTGGAGAGACAGACAGATAGATACACATTGGGAGGAGTGGAGGGAGAGAAAGAGATCTGGATATATGAAATAGAGAGAGAGAAGTAGAGATTTGGAAACATGGCCTTAATCTTTCTTTATCAATAAGCCTCTGTGAAAAGTATCCAGTAGTTTATAACTGTGGCAGAGGTAGAAAGAAATTAAAAAAGAATTGAGGAAATGCTATAAGTTATAGGAGTCCAGAGAAAGGTTCATGAGGCAGAGTTAGGAATCTTTAGCCATGTCTAGGTCAGGACACTAAACCAATATATAATTTGAAATTTAGAGAGGAAATTGGTGCCCAGGACAGCTTTCCTTTCTAGTAGGTCTAGGGCATGAGATTTTAATTTCACCCTGAGAAGTTACAAATGACCACTGTAACATAACATTGGTACTGGCTCTCGTTATTGTTATACCACAGACTCCCAATCTCTTTCTCTTATAGAGAACTGGCACACTAAGCTTTATCAGATATTTATTTTATAAGACGAATGAGTTTATTAAAGGCTTTTAAGAGAAAATTTTTAATGGAAAAAGTGGAGAGAAAAGAGAACATAAGAACGCAATGTACCTGAAGAAAAGTAGGAAGGATACAAAAAGGAAAGAATAACAATATTGATAATAAGTTCATTAACAATAGTAACAAACGGAAGTATTACATAGGAGCTAGAGAACTGACCTTGCAGTCAGGAAGTCCTGGATTGAAGTTCTACTTCTGACATAAACTAGTTTTGTGACCATAGGCACATTTACTTAATCTCTTGATTCTCCAGGAAACTCTCTCAGACTATAAATTACAAAGAAATTTCTGATCTGCATTGATGCATGCAGTTTCCAAAATGGGAGCCCCATATCAGTTTAATCACAGGTCTAAACTAATGATAAATCACATTTGTAAGACATAATAAGATTTACAAAGCACTTTCTTTACAACCTCATAAGGAAGGTCATATAGATATTATTACCTTTGTGTAACATAAGAAAATGAGATTCAGAGATATTCAGCAACTTTTCACCCAATTCACACATCATCAGTTAGTGACAAAGCCACAAAGACAAAGTTCATGACAATAACAATTACACTAAAAATAAATCTTCATTCCTCTAGCCAATATACAAATGCTTATCAGAAGCATTCTGAAACTTCACCATCTGAACAGATATAGAAATGAACTCTTATAGCTGGAGTTAAACGTAACCAAGAAATTAGTTCCCAGAAATCTATTCCTGGATCCACAACTGATGTTAGTCTAGAAAAAGTCTTGTCATTTGAATGAACAATTTCCCTTTTTATAGAACAAGAATCTTAATTGTCGGTCTTGCAAGAGTTCTCTGAAACTTCATTAGTTAACATCTGCAAAAATTTTAGAACTGGAAATCATTGGGAAAATCAGAGATGGAAGACATTTTAGATATAGAAGGATAACAAGAAATCAAGCAATTAATAGTCAGGAGGTAAAATTTTAAAAGTTTCTATTAAATTCTTGTGAGATTGTCAATGGAGTCTACCTCTTTGAGGGTCTAAGCACTGGATGGTATTTGGCTATAGAGAGGTACTCCTGGTTATAGGATCATCAAGGAAAGGACATTAGAGATGTAATGACAATCTAGTGCACTGTAGAATACATCTAATGGCATCTCTCTATTTGGAGACATAATGTAACCTGCTTCCTACTTCTAGGAGAGTTGTGATTGTGTGTAAGGGAAGAAACCATGGAACATATGTAGAAATTCAACTGTTTAAGTTCAGTTAATTATGTGATGAAGAACAGGTTCTTTGATTAACAATGGAGGCATTCAAAAAAGTCTGTCAACTTCAGCCATTCTTTTTTTTGACTCACCACTCTTGGGGGTTTTGTTTATGCTAACTGGTGAAGGAACTGCAGTCTCCAACCCTGTGGGTTCCAAAAGTCCAGAAGGTGCCTCCATATCCTAGCATTCCAGAGTTTGAGTTTGGAGCCAGAGCAGTATAAATGTGCCTAGGACATGGAAAAAAAGTCTTGATAGAGTATCTTGATGTTCAAGACCCTGGATTTGCAATCAGAACATTAATGTCCCAAGGAACAAGGAAGGACTTTCAGAATCTAGCACAGTGGACTAAGATAAATCCAGAAGCAATGTCACCATTGGGCATGAACTTGATAGGACCAATCCTGTGTAAAGACTGAGCTAATCTGAACTACTCTCTCTTAAAACCTAGGTGGTATAGGGGAAAATGTCCCCCAGGAAAATTAGAGGAGATATTTATATAGTTGTTCTTACTATTATTTTAAAGTAAACATCACTTTCTAAAAGCTAATTAATGTTAAGTATTAATAGACCTAGAGTGCTAGTTACTGGTGCCTAACAATTACAGGAAACACAGCCAGTGAGAGCAAAAGCTGATGGCAGTAGATAAGTGACATCCCGCAATTAGTGTCAGAAAAATGAGAGTTGAGTCCTGTCTCTATCATTCATTCATTAGCCATGTGACATTCAGCAAGACATTTACTCTCTCTGAGCCTCAGTTTCATGTTAAATGAAGTGCTAGATTGGAAGTCAAAACTACCTAGGTTCAAATTCTGCCTCTAATATTTCTGGCTCTAATGTTTCTTCCCTATGGCATTGTCCATTCTTCTTGTTTACTTTCCTAAAATTCAAAACTCATTTTATTTTAATTATTGAGTTGAAATTAACAAGGTCTTTTGACTGGACTCTGGTGTCCAACAAGAATAACTCACTTTCAATTCAGTTAGGTCTGCAGGATCCCCAATACCAACAGTAAGTAAAAAGTATGTGTCCAGTGGGCTATGGATTAGAGACATAGTGGTACATAGTAGATGAATATTTTATTGAGAAAGATAATCACCTTCCCTCTTACCTAATTTAAAATGTGCTTCCACACCCATATCATCAATGTGATAAAGTACCAGGAGTTGAAGACTTTAAGTCTAGAAATCTTGGCTTCCAATTCCATCTCTGATACTTCTAAACTAAGTTATCCTGAGCAAAACACTTAACCTCCCTGAGCCTCAGCTTCCTCATTCGGAACAAGGTGATAATGTTGTAGGGTGCTTGAGGTGAGCCTGTGGGGTTCAGGAAGGGTACCTTTTGCAAGAATGCAACACTCTGAAACTTAGCTTAAAAATAAAAAGAGAAATTTATTACTTTGGAAGGTAATGTTGAATCTGGCCAAGAGGACAGCGTAGGTGGAACAGCATGGGTGGAAAACTGCTCCTTGGGAGGACAGCATGGATGGAAAAGCTGTCCCCCACCCCCAGGATATCAATTCTGGGGTTTTTATACTCTTTACAAAAGTGAAGGCGTGACTCTAGAGTATAAGCACTGAAGCCAGGAGTGGGGGGGGAGGTTTGCCTGAAGGCATGGGTTGGTTCTCCTGATTTGGAGGACAAATCAAAGAGATGTGTCTCTTTGTCCACCTCAAATCAGGGGACATTCAAAGGAGGGTAATCCTCAAGGTCAGATGTTTTGGTTGGGAGTCCGGAGGGTCTAAGGGAACTAAGGAATTTCCCTGCTTACAATTTGCCTGAGTTTGGAGGGTACAATGTCCATGCCAATAATACTAACCTTCTTGACTTCTCTGTAGCCTTTGACACTATCAATTACTCTCTTTTCTCTAATATTCTCATTTCACTGGTTTTTCAAGACCCTAGCACTGCCTCCAAATTCTCCTTCTGCTTCTCTGACTATTGCTTCTTAGTTTCTGATCTTCATTCAGGTCTGGCCTACCAGCCACAGCCATGAGTATCCCACAGGACTTTGTTGTGAGTTTTCTTCACTTTTCCCTCTACAGTATTTCATTGGTGACCTCGTTATCTCCCATAAATTTAATTATTATCTCTATGCTGATGACTCACAATTCTGCTTATCTAGCCCTAATCTCCAGACTCCCATCTCCAACTGCCTCTTTTGTTATTGTTGTTGTTGAGTCTTTTCAGTTGTGTCCAATTCTTTGTGAGTCCATTTGGGATTTTCTTGGCAAAGATGTTGGAGTAGTTTGCCATTTCCTATCCAGCTCATTTTATAGATGATAAAACTGAGACAGAGGTTAAGTGGCTTGGCCAGGGCCACATAGCTACTAAATACTGAAGCTGGATTTGAAATCAGGTCTTCCTGACTCCAGGCCTGCTGCTCTATCCACTGAGCCAGCTGGCAGCCTCTTGGACATTCTTGAACTAGATGTCCTGTAGATATCTTAAACTTGACATGTCTGAAACTAAACTCTTTATCTCCCCTAACTATACTCTCCTCTCTTCCTAACTTCTCTATCACTTGATGGTATAAATGAATAAATAATTATTTACACTTAATAGTATAAATAAATCTAAATTTAATATGTACCCAACCCTCCTGTGCTAGAAACTGGTCTCTGCTTTGCCTATATTTCCTTACATGATTCTGACCCCATACCAGAAAATTAACTTGGTTCTGTTCTAAGGATAAAAGCAGTAGTCTTGTCTTTTCCTCCAACCTTACACCAACCCATTCCTTCCTATATCATTCCTGGGCAAGGATGTCTCTTGTTAATGTTACATATTAGTTACTTCAAATAAGTGGAAGAGAAGTAAGATTTTAATGTGAGCAGATTTTTAAAAGGCCATCACTAATCTCTTAACCTTTCCTTTCAGTCCTAAATAACCTCCATTGACATTGTTTATCTGCAATCTTAGAATGTTAGAGCTAGAAGGTATATTAAAGATAATCTAACCCATTCCCTTCATTTTACAGAAGAGAAAACTGAGGCCAATTGAATAGAAGAAGTGACTTTTCGGACATAAATCATCTAGTTAACATCAAATCTAAGGTGTCCAAATCTTAAGCATACCACACTGCCTTAGAGGGGTGGAAGAAGTCCCAAACTCTAGGGTAATCTTTTTTGTAAGCTGGAAAGCAATGTACATTCTCGAGAGTTATTGTCTGGGTTACCATCAGAGGAATGAACTGAGAAAAGGATCAAATGATCATAGCATTCTGGCCCAGCACTAATGGCCCTATAGGTAGGAGGAGATAGCTATCTTCAGGTTACCTATCCCAGCCAAGGAAGTTTCTATTAGCTCAAAGTGCAATATCTGAGTCAGCCACCAGGTGGCCATCTACATGGCCTGCTCATCTAAGTCTACCATTAATGCATCCTCACTTTCTAAAAGGATTGAGAGACTGAACAAGGCAGGGCTTGGGTACCCACCCCCAACATGGCTCCCAGTCCTTGGCTTGGAAATGGGCGGCTTTTTTTTTTTTAACCTTAAAATGTCCCATTTGGTCTAGGAAATAAAATAAAATAATGCTCAAAATAAGATATCTAAACTCTAGTCCAACTATCAATAATATGGAATTAGGTCTTAATCAATGATACATGTAAAACCCAGTGGAATTGTGCGTTGGCTAAGTGGGGTTTGGGGGAGAGGGAAGGAACATGAAACATGTAACTATGGGAAAATATTCAAAATAAAAATATATTTTAAAAAATAAAATAAATCAAAATAAGATATCTACTATTTATAGCTCACTCACAGTCCCATTCCTTTAGGGACATTCCATTCTTTCAAATCACTTCCCATGGTACACATGGATTCAGATAATTAGTATTCTGTGATCACAGAGTTTGTCATAATAGAATCAAGTGAAAAAGAAAATAAAATCAAATCTTTCCATGCAGAAATTACCATCCCTAACTTTTTCCTTCTCCTCCCAGATTCCTCCCAGATATTTAGTGCAGATCCGAAAATTGCATGCATCCAAGTCTCATGAAAAGGAATGAGTAAAAAAGTATTTTCTCTCCCCCCATCCTTATCAAAGGTAGATAAAATGGTATTTTCCTGGTTTACCAGCCAACAAATAAACAAGGATCATGGGAACTTACAGACTTCAATTGATTCTAGGTGTAGTTCTGATTATACCAACCCAGGTTGACTCTGAATAATCCAGGGTTCCATAGTGGTGTCATTTAAAAAAGGAGAGAGAGAGAACAGGAGACAGAAGGGGGGGGGCGAGAATTGGGACATTAGGCATAGACTTCACTCATTCTTTCATCCAACTGAGCTGCCGCCTTCTGCCTCAAAGAAGGGTATCATTATGATACAAGATACATAGTCCTTTTCCAATGGTAAAACCTCAGAAATTGCTGTTCTCCTGTCTCTGCAAACCAGTTCCTCAAGGCCAGAGGAAAATAATAATTCAATGGGAAAAGTCAGCTATAGAAACAATCAGTAAGAACCCTAAGGGAGAAGGAAAGGCCTATACAAAATAATTGGAGGAGGTGAAATGCAAGACCTTTGGATTTGCCTGTAAATACTGTATGCATGCAGAATCAAGAAGGTGGTGGGGAAGAATCTAAATAATGCATTCAGGGAAGTATTAAAATTAGTGCCATAAACTTAAATTGGGGGAATCTAATAAAAATTTTGTAAAGGGACCTCCCTCTGACCCACTTACTGGAAAATCCTCCTCTTGCCTCATTGGAGATCATAAGAGCTTAGAGAGGACTTTTTTTCTTTAATATCACTCTCCCCACCTTTCTTTACTCTCCTAAATTGTGAAAGAATAGATGGATTAAAGCCTCAAACAGGGTAATGGGTAATGGACTATAAGTCAAGATTTCAGGTTTAATGGCAGGTTATCACTAAAAGGATCCAAAACTTTTCTGGTCTCGTGGTGTCCTGAGGCAATCAGAAAAAATATCACTGCTGAGCCCAAACTCTAAATCTCATATTTAAATTTATTGAACAGAGTAAATTACAACTTTTCTCTTCCACCTATTTTTCATATCAAAGTGACAAAAAGCTCAATTTTGTTGCATTCTGAGTGGATGAAGTAACAACAAGCTAATGTTTCCTTAAACTAAATAATCTCTGACTTTCCTATTTAGAGCAAAGGTAGAATTTTACAGGTCAGAGGTTAATTGTCCCAGAAATGATAATATGTCTATCAGCAAAATAAACTTGGGATAATATATGAACAAAGGCCAATCCGTTCTCATCGTCTTGGATTCCTCAGAAGGTACCATGAAATTAACCCAACATGAGGTCTCTGTACAAAAAGAATATTTTTACTCTTTCTGTTGCTAGAGGATCCTGGGCTGATTTGAACTTCAGTTTTCTATCTTCTGAGAGAACCAAAGCAACTCAATGTTGTTTTTGTGATTCACATTCTTTTTTTATTTGGGGTTTTTTGGGGGGGAGAAGGGTAATATTTCTCATTAGTCATGAATTCCTCTTCCTGCAAATCTAGCTAAAATTGTATTTCCAAATACTTTATTCACATTTACTGCATAAAATAACATTATGAGTTCATTTTTTAAAACCACTATACTACGGGCAACTGGGTGGCTCAGTAAATTGAGAACCAGGCCTATGAAAGGTAAAGGTTAAAAAAAAACTACTATACTAACTCATTTTATATAGGAGCAGAAGATTTAGTTAGCAGGTGTTTCAAAGGTCATCTTGATCAATATTCTTATGTTACAGAGGAAGATACAGAGACTTAGCTAAAACTACTTCACTAAGACTTGTGGGACAGCCAGGTGGCACAGTGAATAGAGGGCTAGTCTTGGAATCAGAAAGATTCATCTTCCTGAGTTCAAACACAGCCTTAGACACTAGCTGTATAACCCCATAGAAGCAAGTCACTTCATTGGGTTTACCTCAGTTTTCTTATCCCTAAAATGAGTTGGAAAAGGAAAGGGCCAACCACTTCAGTATCTGCCAAGAAAATCCTTAACAAGTTACAAAGAGTCCAATTTTTTTTTTCAAAGAGTCCAATTTTCCATTACAAAATGGAAATAGCCTAGACGGGGACTCAGGAGACTGAGGGCCAGCTCTGCCACAAACTAGCCACATTACCTTAAGCATGTCCTTCTATTCTTCAGTTTCCTGATCTGAAAAACAAAAGAGTTGGTAATCTTTAAGATATCTTTAACCCCACTAAAATGCTACTATAATGTATTATTCTGGTATAGAGGTGACCCTTGGTTGTCTAATACTATGGAATCTACATACAATACCTGGCAGATACAAGCAAGTCAAAAAGTTTTAGAATGTGGGCCCCACTGTTATCTGAGGACTAACCTACCTAAAGAAGGAGAAGTTTATTAACAAAAGGTTTGCTACCAGGGGGTAAATTTCTTTGGCCACAGCCAAAAAAAAAAAAAAAAAGGCTCATTTGATAAGCCATGAAAGGCTTTGGATCTTCATCAATTGCAGGATTGTTATGAAATAATAGCTCTTTTTAAGTATCAACAATTCCTTTCTATTACTATAATCCTTTTTCCTTACTGAAAATAACAATTATTATTAACTGGATAAGAAATGTTAGAAAATCCTTTTAAGTTATATCAGTTACTGAATTAAAAAGAGAGAGAGAGAAATAGAAGCTATCTCCTTACCATGTTACCTATGCCAGCACCCCTCCACTCATCTCCCTCAACTGCAACCTCAGACTCAGCCCCCAGATCTCCTAGCTTTAATGAATGAGCTTTCATCTTCTGTTCCTGGCATCTTTTCTATATCTTACCCAGATGTGCATTTCTCCTCCCCTTTTATATGTGATTTTTTCCCTTTGGAATTAAACCACTGGGGGGCAAGAATTGTCTTGTATATTCACGTTTTATTATCCAATACTTAGCACAGTACCTGGTAGTGAGTTAATAAACATTTCTTTAACACCTACTATGGTCCAGGCATTGTGCTAAGTACTGGGATACAAAGAAAGATTTAAAAAAAAAGATTCTGCTCTAGAGAAATTCACAATCTAATTGGAGGGAGACAGCTAAGCAAATAACTATGTACAAATAGGATATATACAGGATAAATTGGAAACCAACAACAGATGGAAGGCACTAGAATTAAAAAGGGAAACAATAAATGCTTAGTAAATGTTTTATATAGTTATCAGGAAATGGGTGAACTCTGCTTGAGTATTGAGACCACTCTGCTATAGGACCTATATCAGCAGAAATTCCAACAATTAGCTGAGGGCAAAATGTTGGCCTGCTCAAGGTTCAAGGTTCATGGAAGCAGATTCATCCAAAAAAAAAAAAAGAATCCATTTGTTTTTAATTAAATGGATTTTGACACATCATTCTATCTGCTTTCTGAAATAACTATTAAGAGAGACTGAAGGCACAGCTGGATGGTTCAGTGGAGTGAGAGTCAGGCCCTGCAATGGGAGGTCCTAGGCCTCAGATACTTCCTAGCAGTATGACCCTGGGCAAGTCACTTAATCCCCATTGTCTAGCCTTTAACACTCTTCTGCCTTGGAACCAATACTTAGTATGATTCTAAGACCTAAGACGGAAAGCAAGCAGTTTGAGAGAGAGAGAGACTGAAAACATTGTTACCGAGACCATATGGCAATATAGAAAGTAGAGAAACAATTAAGCACAATGAAATAACTGGTAAGAGCAGGGATATTGTAATTTAAAGAATTTAGAAAGTGGGTTAAGGATATATATCGACTTCCATTTCAGAGAAGAAAAGGGAATATTTTATCCAATAGATCATGCCCCTCCAAAGTTCACTAAGAAGACTAGAATAATCTATCAGGGTCCCAGGTTCCCAGGCTACACATGTTCAGTTTTTAGTTCTGATTCAAAGGAGGTAAAGATGAAAAAGAAATGGAACCCAAAAATAATGTAAATAATGGAAGAGGCAGGATGATGTCTGAGCCCTTAGAGAGCTCAGAATAAAGCTTGTTTTTCTATCTAGTCCCCAAAGAAATATTTACATGTTTGAAATCTGGTTAAATGATTTGGGGGGGGAAGGGTAGGAGGAAGAAGAGAGCCCTTCCTTGAAGGGAAAGGGGAACAAGAAGTGTAAAGGGTGAGTATAGAAGTGATCATACCACTATATTATGGCTTAGTCATGCCACATCCAGAATATAATTTTTTTTTAATCCTTTCCTTCTGTTTTAGAATCAATAGTAAGTATTGATTGCAAGGCAGAAGATCAGCAAGGATTAGGCAACTGTGGTTAAGTGACTTGCCCAGGGTCACACAGCTAGAAAGTATTTGAGGTCAGATTTGAACCCAGGATCTTTCCAGGCCTGGGATTTTATCCACTGAGCCACCTATCTGCCCCCAGAATACAGTTTTCAGATGTGCGTATAAGTTTTAGGAAGAGCATTAGTAAGATGGAAAGCAACCAGAGGAAAGAAACTGGCCTGATGAAGAGACAAGATATGCTATGTTAAGACTACTTGAAGGAATTATGGATATTCAGCCTAGAAAAGAGGATAGCTGTCCTCAGGATTTGAAGGGCTACCACAAGAAAGATGGATTCACCTTGTTCTGCTTATCCCCAAGGAACAGAACTAGAAACAAGAAGAGAAGAGAAGGAAGATCCAGAGAGGTAGATTTAATGTTGCTGAAGGAAAAATCTTCCTAACTGAACTAATCAAAAATGTAATGGACCATCTTAGGAGAGACTGTGTTCCCACTCATTGAAAATCTTAAAGCAAAGGATGAATGGGTAGTTGTCAGGTATGATATAGACAAGATTTTTATTCTGATCTAAATTGTACTAGGTTTCTTCCCATACTGAGGTCTTGCCCAACTCTGAAATTCTGTAGTAGAGGGTATTGATGAAATCTGCAGTAGAAAGGAAAACTAGCTTAGGTGAAAGTGATCACTCAATAAATGGACTGTAGGAATTTTCATAGGAAGGTATTATACTCATTCTATAGATGAGGTAACTGAGGCAGATAACATTTAAGTTGCTTCTCCAGTGTCACACAGCTAAGTAAGTGTCTGAGGTCATATTTGAACTTAGGTATTCCTGACTCCAAGTCCAGCACCCATATCACCATGTTACCGAGATTATATGTATGGGTTTTGACCAACTAAAAATTAAATTCAAGTAACATAAAAAAAAAAAACCCTTACCTCCTGTCCTAGAATCAGTACTAAGTATCCATTTCAAGGCAGAAGAATGGAAAGGGCTAGGCAATTCAGGTTAAGTGACTTGCCCAGGGTCACATAACTAGGAAGTATCTGAAACTTGCTTTGAAACCAGGACCTCCCACCTCCAGGCCTAGCTATCTATCCACTGAGTACCCTACCTACCCCTCAACCAACATTTATTAACATCTACTATATGTAGATAAGTGCTGAAGGAAAATTTTAAATAACACAAATTAGGTAAGAAAATAGCAAACTCCTTTTAAGAAACATTCAAAGATAACTACAAATCATAGTGAGAACATAAGAGAGATACAATACAAAGGGGAAGTTTGTTACCTACCAGGGGAATCAAAGAAAACTTCATAGAAAAAAAAAAAAAGCTTTTGAGATATTCATTAAAGGATGTGTAGGAATTCTACAGGTAAAGATGGTAAGGGAAAATACTGCAGTCATAGGAAGTAATATGAGTGAGTCAAGGTATGAGAAAGACTGAGGGCTAATTCAGTTGGTCTAGAACAGTGATGGACAAACTTTTCAAAGAGGGGGCCAAAGGAAAGGAAATGCTCATCTGTCAGTCTCTTTCTAAGGCAACTCTTTCAAAGTTTCATTATATTGTATCCTACTCATTGTATTTGTCAGATTAGGAATAATGTCATGTGGCCAGATAGAACATTTCTGGGGACCTCATCTGGCCCGCAGGCCATAGTTTGCCCATCACTGGTCTAGAACATCAAGGATGTACTGGTAGAAAAAATAAGATTTGTTGCCAGTTTGTAGATGGACTTGAATTCTGAGCAGATGAAGCTCTTGCTGCAATTGCTTGGTAGGAAGAAGGGAACCACTGATAACTTTTCTAGCAGTCAGGATGAGGCAAAATCACTCAAGGTGAAAATCAGTTTGAAATAAGGAAGAGATTAATGTTCTAAGCTACACAGGAAAATTCCATCATATGGAATACTATTGTGCTAAAAGGAATAATGAATTGGAGGAATTCCATGGGAACTGGAATGACCTTCAGAAACTGATTCAGAGTGAAAGGAGCAGAACCAGGAGAACATTGTGCACAGAGCAGGATACACTGTGGTAAAACCAAATGTAATGGACTTCTCTCCTAGTAGCAATGCAATGATCCAGGACATTTCTGAAGGACTTATGAGAAAGAACTCTATCCACATCCAGAGAAAGAATGTGGAAGCAGAAACACAGAAGAAAAACAACTGCTTGATCACATGGGTCAATGGAGATATGACGAAGATATAGACTCTAAACGATCACCCTAATGCAAATATTAATAATATGGAAATAGGTCTTGATCCATGACACATGTAAAACCCAGTGGAATTGCTCATTGGCTAGGGAGGAGGAATGGGAGGAGAGGAGGGAAAGAACATGAATCATGTAACCATGGAAAAATTCTCTTAATCAATTCAATAAAAATTTTTAAAAAAAGAAAATCCCATCATAATTTGTTGTCATAGAAATACAATGAATTGTTTCTTCTTCTCTCCAGTTTGCAACCTTGAATCATTTCCTGGCCTCTGAACTTCTTGAATCATTGTCCAAGAAAAAGAAAAGGGAGAAGAGACTTTACACAATTGATTCTATTTCCATTCTATCTCTTACTATATATACTTACTATACTTATATCAGAGATTCAAATCTAAACCACTTAGCACAAAAAGGGTTCATCCTTTGATAAGCTGGATGTTATCTTCTCAAGTTGATAACAAATTTTTAGAAATTAATGTCTAAAGCATCAAAAAATAATTCAAAGAAATATGTCCTACCAAATTCTTGGGACAGATAACATAAAACTAAGCTTCTTATTATTCTTCTGCAATGTTATGAAGAGACCATTTTCTAGCTCACCTAACCAGATATACTGCATGCCATAGAAATGGTTTGCAGCACCTGGGAACCTAACCATCCCTCCTCTGAGTATGTGAGGAAATGACTCATCATGGGAGCAAATTGTATGGTTCATATGTTCAGATCACCATGATACTATAAAATTTTAAGGCAGGATACTTTGGTCAGCCACTTCCCTGGGGGGAAATGAGTCATCCATTAGAACAGTTAGAAAGAAGAACACCTGTGAAAAGCTAAAATCTCCATGCACTCTTCTTTGGTCTGAGAGTATTACCCATGAATGAAGGACAAAAAGTGCTCTAGTGCCTGGGGTGAAATATGGTAGAAATTTCAAGGCAGGATACCATGTTTAAATCTCAAAAGGAAATGGATTTGGTTGGAAGTCTTGGAGGACAGAACCACATTTTTTTAAAGTCTAAAGTGCTTTAGATAATAATACTGACTCCTAATTATATGGTATGTTAGATTTTATAAGTTACTTCCCTCATATCAAACCTATGAGGAAATGAGTGACAGTATTTATTGTATTTTACAGATAAAGGGAAAATGATAACCATTAACAACATGGATTAACTGAGATTAGGTTAGGCCTGCCTACTACTAGAAGATTAATCTCATGCAGTGAAGAATCAGCCTTAAATAATAGATATAATCCTGACTTCTGACCCAGACTTAGAGATGGGTCAAAGACAAGAATATGACTTCCCAAATTGGGGCAGAGACAGTCAAAAAAGGTTATAATGAAGATCATAGAATTACAGGATCTCAGAACTAGAAGAACTCAAAAGCCATCTAGGCCAACCTGCACTTGTATTGGAGTCCCCTCCACCATAGCCCCTAAAAATGGCCATCCAGATTATGCAAGATCTCTCAAGATAGGGATTTCATTAGGAAGCTTTCCCTAATTGTTCAGGTGCTATTTTCTCATTCCTTTGAATGCTTAAAAGTATTTACTGCAACATTGCTTTGAATACTTCTATACTTTCTTATTTTGCTATTAAAAGATTCTTGAATGTGTCATTTCCCTGGAGTCTGTGAGTTTCCTGAGAGCCTGGACTATGTCTTACATTGCTTGTCTATTTCCTTATTTCTTTGTAATTGGTAATTTTCTGTGTCTTCATGTTTCATTTTGCTTTTCCTCCCTTCTCCAGGATCAAATTCTGATTCATTGTGAATATTTGTATGCATATAATTGCTAGATGGAGCATGCCCAAATCACCTAAGATGGAGGTACCCATATAGGACACGCCAAGGACCTGCTCTAGAGAGGTAAGAGAAATAACATGTCCCTGGACTCTCTGCATTGACCTGCCATGTGAGATGCTCACATTTTTCGCTATAGTTGATGGGAAGGGACTGTTCCCAATGACATGAATATGATAGTATACTTAGAGATTCCTGGAGAGTCAACTAAAAAACTAGTTGAAATAATTAACAACTTCATTAAAGTTGCAGGATATAAAATAAACCAACATGTCGTCAACATTTTTATATATGAACAACAAAGTCAAGTACCAAAAGATAGAAAGAGAAATTCCATTTAAAATGATGACAGGCAATATAAGATAGTTAGTAGTCTACCTACCAAGACAAACCCTGGAACTATGTGAACAAAATTACAAAATA
This sequence comes from Gracilinanus agilis, assembly GCF_016433145.1. Taxonomy (NCBI): domain Eukaryota; kingdom Metazoa; phylum Chordata; class Mammalia; order Didelphimorphia; family Didelphidae; genus Gracilinanus; species Gracilinanus agilis. The sequence continues at coordinate 166,993,257 of NC_058131.1, read as the reverse complement.
CTTTTCATGAAATAAAATCAGATCTAAACAGTCCAAAAACACTAATTCTTCATGGGTAAGTAAACCAATATAATAAAAATGATAATTCTGCCTAAATTTATCTACTTATTCAGTGTCATACAAAACTACCAAAAATATAGCTAGAAAAATAATATTAAAATTCATCTGGAGAAACAAAAGGTCAAGAATATCAAGCGTATCAATGAAAAAAAATGTGAAGAAAGGTGGCTAAACTCTACCAGATCTCAAACTGTATTACAAAGCAGTAATCATCAAAACAATCTGCTACTAGGGGAGCTGGGTAGCTCAGTGGAGTGAGAGTCAGGCCTAGAGACAGGAGGTCCTAGGTTCAAACCCGGCCTCAGCCACTTCCCAGCTGTGTGACCCTGGGCAAGTCACTTGACCCCCATTGCCCACCCTTACCACTCTTCCACCTATGAGACAATACACCGAAATTAAGGGTCTAAAAAAAAAAAACAATCTGCTACTGATTAAGAAATAGAATGAAGGATCAGTAGAATAGATTTTAGGTACACAATACACAGTAATAAATGTTTCCATAATTCCCCATAATAATCAAATGTTTGAAACACACAAAGATCTCAGAATTGGGGATAAGAACTCACTAGCAAAAAATTACTGGGAAAGCTGGAAAGCAGACTGGCAGAAACTAGGTACAGACCAACATTTTATATGTATGCCAAGATAAGGTCAAAATGAGTAAATGACCCAGACCAAAAGAGAGAGAGAGAGAGAGAGAGAGAGAGAGAGAGAGAGAGAGAGAGAAATTTGGGGAAACATTGAATATCTCACCTGTCAGATCTATAGATAAGGGAAGAATTTGTGACAAAATAAGAGTTAGAGAGCATTACAGGAAGTAAAATGGATAATTTTTGTTAAATTAAATTTAAAAAGTTTTGCACAAACAAATCCAATGCAGCCAAGATTAGAAGGAAAGCTGAAAAATGGAAATTTTTAAAGTCAGTTTCTCTAAAAAAAAAAAGCCTGATTTCTCAAACATATATAGAAATGAGTCAAATTTATAAGAATACAAGTCATTCTCCAATTGATAAATGGTCAAAGAATATGAACAGTTTTTAAAAGAAGATATCAAAACTATCTAGTCATATTTTTAAATACCTCAACCACTATTGATTTGAGAAATGCAAAGTAAAACAACTAAGAATACCATCTTACACCTTTCAATTGGTTAATATGACAGAAAAGAGAAATGACAAATGTTGAAGGGGACGTAAAAAAATTGGGACACTTACTACACTGCTGTTGGAATTATAAACTGATCCAACCATTCTAGAACTATAAACTGATCCAACCAATTTAGAACTATACCCAAAGGGCTCTGAAATTATGCAGACCCTTTGACCCAAGAATATCACTATTAGATCTCTACCACAAAGTGATTTTTTAAAAGAGAAAGGACCTATAATACAAAAAAAAAACATTTCTAGTAACTCTTTTTATGGTGGCAAGTAATTGGAAACTGAGGGGATACCCATCAATTGGGGAATGCTGAACAAGTTGTGGTATATGATTGTGATGGAATACTATTGTGCCATAAGAAATGACAAGTAAGAGATTTTCAGAAAAGCCTATAAAGACAGATGAATTGATACAGAGTGAAATGATCAGAACAAAGAAAATATTTTATGCAGTAGCAGCAATATTATATATGGTTGACTTAGCTATTCTCAGTAATAGAGTGGTTCAAGACAATTCCAAAGGACTCATGATGAAAAATGCCATCTACCTTCAGAGAAAAAACTGGAGTCTGAATACAGATTGGAACATACTTTTTTCTTTTTACTTTCTTTATTTTTCTTGGTTTGGGGAGATCTTTTTGTCTGTGTTTTCCTTTACAACATGCTTAATATGGAAATATATTTTACATTACTGCACATATACAGACTATATCAAATTGCTTGTCTTCTCAGGAAATAGGAAGGGGAAGAAGGGAGAGAATTTGGAAATTCAAGAATTTTTAAAAAGAATGATAAAAATGTTTCTATATATAATTATATGTAAAATTTTATATGTAATATATATATACTAATAAAATAAAAATACCTGGGTTAGAAGGTCTCTCTGTCACTCTCTATTACTGTCTGTCTGTCTGTCTGCTTTTGTCTCTTCCTCTGTCTCTTTATTTCTCTCTCCCTCTCCCTTCCCCTACCACTTTCTCTATCTTTTCCCCCTCTCTCCCTTTCCACACTCCAGTGGTATCCAGGGGTAAGAGATTCATTCACTTATAGAAGGTGGCATCATGCATTAAATAGGGAAAGGGCTGAGGCCCACCTTTAGGTCATGCAACCTCTGAAATATCAACTAATAAGTGTCTCACAGAGAGAATAGGGATCACATTATGTAGACTGCTATTTAAAAAGATGAACTGAGGAGGAAATTATAAAGAAGAGGAGGCTATCTTTGAAATCCAGTCTCTCTGAAGGAATGACCATTTATCAAGAAGAATGTCACATAGTTCTAGAATTTCATACTTGGATAGGACCTCAGAAGTCATCTAAAAAGATCCAGTACCTGAACAAGAATTTCCAGTGTAAAAGGGGTCAAGCAGGATAATTCTCCCCCTCTCCTCCTCCTCCTCAATCTGATAGATAAATCTCTTCCCTTATAAAGTATGGACATTCAAGCATACTTCTATAAATTATGGGTATGAGGATTGGCTCCTTGTTAAAACAAAAAAGACAGATTCCTTACTGGTTTCTAGTGGCTAGGAATGCCCCCAAGATAATTGGCTGGCTGACACCCTAAGGAGGAAGAATTCATATTGGAAGATTACTCTGGACAGTTCCCTCTTTCCTCATTCTCCTTCCCAGTGTGTGTGTGTGTGTGTGTGTGTGTGTGTGTGTGTGTGTGTGTGTGTGTCTTTCTGGAATGAGGGCTGAAAGGAGATTTCTTACCTACTCTCAGTGCTGCTGCAGCATATGGCAGAAGTAAATAGAGAGTAGATTATCCCAACCCAAGAGATAGCAGGAGTTAGGGTAATGGTTGAGTTCCTATAGAAGCACATGACAAAAGTGGATATGTTCATCCACATGAGCTGAGAGTAATTAACGGACCATCTTCCTGAATTCTAATCTCCTATGAAAAGGAGGGAAGATTGTGGTTTCCTAAGCAACATGATCCCAGAATATAGTCAAAGAAAGGAGATTGCCCAGGCAGGGTGAAAAAGAAAGGAGTATGCATTTATTAAGCACCTACTATGGGCCAGACACTGTGCCAAGTGCTTTACAAATGTTAAATAAATAGCAATGCAATCCTTGATAGCTACTGCATGGTTAACTCAAAGTTTGAGAATTGTCAAATCTGAAAATCAGAGACCTAACCTTCTAGAAAGATAATGGTATTTCCTATGTTATATTTCTTCTTATAGAAAGAAAAGGGTCATCAGTGTGGGTTCTGCAGCCAGATAACAAAGTCACAACATGAGATGGCATAGAAATCTGGACTTTGTCATCTTCTATTAAAGTGAGAATAATATCTCACTTATTAAAGTGAGAGTTATTTTCAACAGTGCAGACTCCATGTGAAAGAAGATTTTTGATTCAACAGGCCCAAGGTACATTTATCATCTATGGGGAAATTAAACCTCACAATAGCACTCAGAGCTTGGGAAGAGAGATTTCATCGCAAGGTCAAAATATTGCCCCTTAGGTACCCCAAGTTCAGTTTCCTACTAAGGAAACCATATGGACTACTTTATGAACCTTATGCTTTTTTCTTTATTTGTTTATGGCATTCAGTAAGTTGATTTCATCTTTGTTTTCTGTACAGTGAGGGGAACAAACTAAGAATAGAGATTCAGACTTATTCTTGTGTGTTTGTAGAGTAGTGATGGACTCTGTTATCCATATTTGGGAAAGCAAAAATATAAACTTTACCTAAGCTATATTTAGAGACTTCTAGAAGTAAAGCCAAAAAACAAATGACCTTTTGCAGCTTGCCCTCAAGATCGCACCCAATCCTCAGGAACCCATAAGCCTTTGAGAGACCCTATACCATGGATTATACCAACAAGAGATCATCTGGTCTCCTTTTGAAAACCTCTGATGTTTGTATGGTGGGGGGGGGGAGGGGAGCTGGGTAGCTCAGTGGATTGAGAACCTGGCCTCAGACACTTCCCAGCTTGTGACCCTGGGCAAGTCACTTGACCCCCATTGCCTACCCTTAGCATTCTTCTGCCTTGGAGCCAATACACAGTATTGACTCCAAGACGGAAGGTAAGGGTTTAAAAAAAAAAAAAAAGGAAACCTCCAATGAAAATGAAACCCACTACTAGGTAAGAAAACCCATTTCATTTTTGGACAGCTCTAAATACTAGAAAGGTTTCCTTACCCCAAATTTGTCTTTCTACAATTTCTATGCATCGTTCCTTCCTATACTTCTATAAACAAGAAGAAAATGTCTAATTCCTCTATAACATAATAATCCTCCCCATGTTTCTCTTCTCTAGGATAAGCATTCCCCAGTTCCTTCCCCAGATCCTTGTATGGCATGGTATCCTATCTCTTCACCCACTCTAGTTGCTCTCCGTATATAGCTTATCAATGCTGCCACTGAAATTTAGTGCTCAGAATTGCTCCAGATGTGGCCTGACCAGAGAAGAATACAGCAAGACTATTAGCTCCCTCATTGTAAACACTGTGTCTTTTGTGCATACTGTCAAAGATGTCATACATACTTACCTAGAACATCATCTGTAGCTCTGCCAATTCTCAGATAGTTTGAGGTGCATATTACAACACAGCAATTTTAGTAATTAATCCTTCTGTTATAATTGGCATTGCTCAGGCCCTTATTACAACACAATGCTGAGCCCATGGCAGACAGACTACCTACCAGGCAACCAGGAGGGAGAGGAAGACAGTAACTAAAGGGGTAAGATCAGGACAACACTAAAAATATCACTTACCAACCTTTGAGCAAAAGATTTGATGAACTGAAGTAACTCACACTATTCTTGAAGAAAAGTCAGGGATATGACAACTAGACAGCAATATGATTTGATCAATTGAGAACTTGCTTGGAGAATCAGACTGAAAGAGTACAATATCAGTTTGGTAAGAGGTGTCTGATGATGTGTCCCAAAGTTGTGTGCTGGGAACTGTGGATATTTGCTATCTAACATTTGCATCAATAACTTAGACAAAGACAAAGAGGACATAGAGAGTATGCTTCTCAAATTTGTAGATAATATAAAGTGAGTAGAGATAGTCAACTTAATGGATGGCAAGGTCAAGATCCAAAAAGATCTAAACTGGCTGGAATGTTAGGATAAAACTAATAAGAGGAAGTGCAGTCATACTAAATATTAATTATGACCCTCTGATTTAAAAAAATCAGCTTTGCAAATGACAAGATATGAAGGGCATGGTCAGGTACCTGTTTGCCTAAAAAAGATCTGGGGATTTTAGCAGACTAAAAATTCAATAGGAGTTAGCAATGTGTTATAGCAAGCATAAAAGCTAGTCAATCAATCTTCAGGCTTTTTATTAAGCATCTAACTGCAAGGGACTGGGGATATAGTGAAATCTTGGGCAACATTAATAGAGGCACAGCTTCTAGAAATAAAGGCTTTATTCTAAGGTAAGAGGCCTAGATTAGATATCTACTCGAGATTCCCTTCAGCCCAATGATTTACCAGATAATATAAGGCTTCTAGAACCCTCTTCCCTCTTTAGTTCAGAAATAGTCATCACCCACCCTAAATACTGAAACCTAAGGACCTCTGTTCTTTATGATGCTCTTAGCTGCTCATCTATTGCTTCCTCACAGTGAATGGAAAACAAAAATGCAAATAAAAAAACAGATCTTATCATGGGAAATTATCCAACAGAACTTCATCAGGTAGAGGCATCTGTTCAGTCTTCTCCCAGTAATTGAAATGTATATTGTTTTACATGGGGGCATATAAATGGGAAGAAACAGATGTTCAGGTAGGCTAATAATGTTATCTTCAAATAACAAAGGAGCATGTGAAGAACTGGTAGGAAAGGATAGATTTGGAAGTATAGGCAAATGTACAGAAACAATGAAGACAGTAATGTTTGGGGTTCCTTCTATTATACTAGTCACTCTAGAAACAAAGAACTCAAAGGAAATGATACTGTCACCCAGTTCTCAGATATAGTCATGACAATATACAGGCAAAACAGAAAAGTCAGTCCAAAAAGCCTTTAGTAACACTGATAAGAACTCACATTTCTATAGAATTTTATGGTTTATAACATGTTTTCCTCTCAACAGTTTTATGAGGCACATACATAATGTGGGCATTATTACCCTCATTTTATAACAAAGGAAACTAGTTTAGAGAGATTAATTAACTTGCCCATAGTCACAGAGCCAGTAAGTTTCAGTATTAGGATAGGGCTAGGCAGAGAGAGTTAACTGATTTGTCCAGGGTCACACAGCTAGGAAGTGTCTGAGGCCAGTTTTGAACCCAGCACCTCCCATCTCTAGGCCTGACTCTCAATCCACTGAGCCACCTAGCTGCCTATCCTGGCCCTTCTTGATTCAAAATGCTGATCTTTTGCAATACATTGTTTTAATACCAATGGTCTACCAATTGGACAAAGGAAATGATGCAAGAGTTTAGACTCTTTTAACTGTTCCATCTTTAGAAGTAATCATTCACATCATTCAACTGAGTTTACAACAAACCGATTTTGCCTCTAAATATTTGCAAAGTATCCAAAGCTGAGAAAACAAAAATATACTTAAGGAAGAGAAATGGACTTTATACTGATAGACTGACAGGAAATAATCCAGTTAGGTCTCTCACAATGGAGCAAATAAATGAACATTTTGATCTAAAAAATAATTATTAAGCAGCTAGTAGGCAAGGCAAAATAGGAAATAACAAAGCCCTGTACAGAATGTTAAAAGCTATCACTGTGCTGATTGGCACAAATAGATAAAGGGACCATCAGCAATATATCCTTGTAATATTCATTGTCAAATACTTTTTTTAGAATTTTGTTGTTGTCTGTCCTTCATTTTGAAGACGATCAATGAAATCACAAGGTGATGTCTTAACTTGCCCATCAATTAGATTTAAGTGAGGCAGAGTTGCACAAAGTCATCACTCTCACCCTCTCTTTCTGAGTCATTAAAGTCCAGACATAACAAAAGTCGAGATGACTGGCAATGGCCTGGGATGTAATGTATGACCTTGGTGTCTTCGATATCTAATCAAGTTCTAGGCACTCCACACTGCCTCCTTCAGCTGTTTTCATGACCATTAGAATAAATCGTTCTCATCTGCCCATTCCACCAGAGGATCCTTCACATGCTTAGGGTAGGCATCCCCCTAACCCACTGAAGAGTTTGAGACCTTTCAGTTATCCTCAACCTAGTTTAGCCTTTTTAATAAAACTTAGTAATACAAATAGAAAGGACGCTGGAAAACTTAGTGAGTCAGAAAATCACAATATTTTTGGAACCAATTGTGTAGGCTAGAGCCAGGGTTCTTAATCTGGGGTTGATTAACTAAGTGGGCTTTTGGTGGTTGTTATTGTTTTTAACAACTATATTTCAATAAATGTTAACTTTGTAATCTTATGCATTTTATTTTGTGCATTAAAAATTATTCTACTCCAACACAGGCTTCACCAGACTTCCAAAGGAGTCCATGACACAAAAAAAGATGAAGAAACTATGGTTTACAGAATAATCCTTATCCTTCCCATATTATAAAAATTCATTTCCCATGAGATTGTGTGCCTATGGAAGAATTAAAATCCAGGTCCTCCAACTTCTAATCCTCTTTCCTCTATACCACATGTTTTCTATAGTAGGGATACACATGAGAACACCTAAACAAGTTATTCAGAGTCCTTCACCTGAACCTATTTCTCCCATACTCCACTCATATTATGGATGGGTAGGAAAAATTAGCCCTGATCATAGACATGAAATAAAATTTCACCCCAAGTGTACTCAGGCCTTTAGTTAGCTTTCTGCTATGTTAGCTGCTGAAAAGAAAGTTGGACAGTTGTTTTTATTTTGGGGTTTTTTTCCCCTAACTTACCTATTTCTTGCTCAGATTCCTTGCCTGCAGTCAAAGCCAGACATAAAATAGACATACCAATGAGCTGACTATATTAGGGAAACTCAGTTTTTTAACTTTGACAATAAAAATTCATCTAATTCTGTATCTATGACCTTCAGGAGAAATGACTCTCAGTTTCTAATTAGAGGAAATGTGATTTATGGTCACAGTAAAATATTGTATTTAAAGCACTATGAAAAATTAGAGTACTCTGTAAATAGAAGCTGTTATTATTGTTATTGTTACTAGATAATTATTCATCACATTTTAACTGATTTTATCACACTTAAGCCTTTCAACATTTTTTGCATGTATGGCTATCTAATTATATTTTGTTCATCCTGTATTTATATAATTTATTTGCTTAATCCAAGTGCATTTATTTATATTAAATTTCATCTTATTAGATTCTTTCTTATTGAGATATTCTGGGATCCAGATTCTGTTATCCAACATACTAGCTACTGTAATATATGAGCCATATATTACACTACGTCTGGTTTTGTGTCATCAGAAAATTCGATAAGCATGTTATAGGATCCCTGATGCAAAGTACTCATTAAAATATTACATGGATACAGGCTTGTGGCACTCCATGAAAGACCTTGGGAATGAGCCTCTTTAATTCTCAGTGTTTGTATTCCAAATTCCACTCAATTGTACTACTATCCACTCTATGTTTTTTGTCCATGAGGATATTATTAACAACTTTATCAAATATCTTGCGGAATTATAAGCGCACTATTTATAAGGCATTTCCCTGCTCTTCTAGTCTAGGAAGAGTATTTAAAAAAAAAAAAGAAAAGGAAGTAGAGTTTAATAAGTATGACTTTTTATAAATCACTCCATGATGTCACTCTCTGACAAAGAGGTGGCCCTTCTCTTTATCAAGGCCAATCTTTGCATATACCACTGCCTTATCTTGGCTGCCTCTTATCTTCTCCAGTAAATTGTCCCAGTCTACTAGTCACTTCCCTACTGCTTACAAATAGGTCAGTGTGTCCAGCATCAAAATACTCTCACTTGATCCCTCCATCCATTAGCTATCATCTTATATCTCCTCCTCCTTTTGTGGTTAAACTGCCTGAGAAATTTATCCACAATGGAGGGCTCTTATTTCCTTTCTCTCATTCTCTTCTTACCTCTCTGCATCCTCCCTTCTGACCCCATCATTCAATTGAGACTATTCTCTCCAATGTTACCAATAATCTCTTAATTGTCAAATCTAATAGCCTTTTTCTAGTCCCCATCTTTCTTGACCTTTTCGGCCTTTGAGACTGTCAAACAACTTCTCCTGGATTCTCTATTGTCTTTAGGTTTTTGTGATAATACTCTCTCTTAGTTCTCCTCCTACCTATGTGAAGGCTCTTTCTCAGTCTCCTCTGCTAGAACTTCATCCTTTCACCAACTGTAAATGGCCTCACAGAGTTTTGTTCTAGATCCTCTTTGTGTGTCATAAACTCTTTATTGGATATTTCACCCTGGATGCCCCATAGGCATCTCAAATAGGATATATCCAAAATAAAAATCATTATTCTTCCCTTTCCTGAAACCCACACCTCTTCCATACTTTTTTATTTGTATCAAGGGTACCGTTATCCTTCTAATCAACCAATATCATGATTTCTATGCTATTCTCAGCTCTTCAATTTCTGCCCCCCCACATATACAACTAGATGATAAAATTTGCCATTTCTACCTCACTATTCACATCCTCTCCCTTTCATTCCCCATAATTACCACTCCAATTCAGGCCCTCACCACCTCTAGCCTTGCCTCCTTCTTCTCCTCACTCTTCTCCAACCTCCAGCCTTCTACAACTGCCATGCTAAAGCACGGGTCTGACCATCCTATTCAATAAACTTGAATGGTTTCCTATTACTCATAATACAGAATACAAACTCTTCTGTTTGGTTTTTATCGCCCTTCACAATCTGACCTCAGCCTACCTTTCTAACTGTATTAAACATTAATTAAACATAAACTAAACATTATTCCCTCTCATGCATACTATGATACACTCAAACTGGCCTTCTTTCTTTTTGCCTTAGCATCTGTTGCGTCCCTTGCTTAAAAGATATTAGCCGGGGGGCAGCTGGGTAGCTCAGTGGATTGAGAGCCAGGCCTAGAGACAGGAGGTCCTGGGTCCAAATTTGACCTCAGACACTTCCCAGCTGTGTGACCCTGGGCAAGTCACTTGACCCCCATTGCCTAGCCCTTACCACTCTTCTGCCGTGGAGCCAATACACAGTATTGATCCTAAGCCAGAAGGTAAGGGTTAAAAAAAAAAAAAGATACTCCCTCCCACCTCTACATATTGGAATCCTTGGCTTACTTCAAGGTCAGCTCAAACAGCGCCTTTTTTTTTTGAAAGGCTTTCCTTATCACCTAACTACAAGTGCTTTTTATCTGTTTTGTGTATGTAAATAAAAATGAAACTAGGAATATATAACATGTGGTAATTCATGTATAATGACACATAGGACTATATAGTTATGTATAACTATAATGATATATATATGAAGTATATGTAAACTGTGCATATATATGTTTCACATATATAACTATATAACTGCATGTAACTACATATATGAATCTATGCATATATATGTTGTCTCCCATATATAACAATGTATATGACTATATAGAGAACTATAATTTCATACACATGAAGCATATATAAAGTATACAATAAAACTATGCATATAAATGTTTGTTACATATAATAATGTATATAATTCTATATAGAACTATATAATCATATAAGTTATATGCAAAGTATATATGTATATATTCTAAATTTGTGCATATAGATATATAGATATATCTGTATATGCCTATACATACCCACACCACCTCCACTCTAGGAAAAAATCACTTTGGTAGATGGAAAGAGGATGTAGAAGAATGAGAAGAATGAGGCAAGAACAAAGGTGATATACTTATGCATGTGCTGTTTATTTCCTAAGCAAAGTGCCTGGCACATACTATTGGATTACTAAATGTTTGATTAGTTGCATTATTGATTTACTTACACTAATTACTGCTTTCTCCATAAAACCACTAGATAGGGTTGTAAGTGAAGCACTGTATTTCTGAGTCAAGAAGACCTGGATTTGAATCCAATCACACATACTTACCAGATTATTGATAGCAGATCAGTCATTAAACCTCTCTGAATCTCTATGTCTTCACTGTAAAATGGGGGTAATAATACTACCCATTACCCTGAGTTGTTGGATAATCATAGAATTATAGATTTGGAGCTGCAAAAAGTCTATTGAGAATCAAATGAGATAATATCTAAAAAGTGCTTTTGTACCACATAGAGTGCTATGTAAATATGAGTCATTATTAACATCCTCTTCTGGAGTTTTTAAAGTAATAAAAATTGTTTCTGACCCCATAGCTAACAGAATCTACCTTCTCCCACTTTTTGAAAATGTTTATCTATATAATTTCTACTATTTTTAAAGAAGCTAGGAGTTATCTTTTATCTCTTCACTGACCTCAGGTTTCAACTCATTAGACATTTTTGTCCAGCCTTTAAAATCATCATTCTTGATAGAAAAAGCAGCATCATTATTACTCCATGCACACCAAGCAGCTAGTCAACTCATTTCTTGTAACAGAACATTTGTAACAGGACATTATCATTTACAAATAGCCAGACCTATCAGCCAAATGCTCCCATTTAGAGAATAATGTAGGATCATTCAAAAACAGCTGAAGCATCAGGATGCATAGAAAGAAGACTATTAGCAATATACATCAAGTTACATCTGTAATGAGGTATCTGGCCAATAAGCCCAGGCCCAGTGGGTTTTTGTTAGGATGCCATTAATGAAATTCCCCCACATGGAAGAGGCAGGGAAGCCTACTTCTAGAAGAAAGGTGATGACATATAATGAAAATGCACAGGAAAGATCTTGGAGCATATTCAACATTCTGCAACTGGTTTTGGTATATTAACCAAATGTTGAACAGCAGGCCTATTTGATTGGCTTCAATTGCAGATCCAAAATTAGGAGTGCCTTCAAAAAGGCACTAGTTGGTCTTAGCCAGTTAACATCTCTTGGTTGGACTTCTCTTTTGGTTTGGTCTCATCTTCAGGTCCTGATAGAAAGTATCCAGTGAGACATGATGGTATAATGGGCCTTAAGTTTTCTCTCCCTTGGAGGTTGACATTGACTTTGAGAATACGTGCCTTAGTTCTTTGCCTTGGTGTTTTTTCTTTTGTTTTATGTGAAGGAAATTGTACCATGACTTTTTGGGTTTTGAAAGATCAGAAGAGCAAGTTGTCTGGTGGTTTAGAAGTCAAGGAGTCAGAGTTTATGCCAGGTTTTGTAGCTAGCCCCGCCTCTATGCCTCAAGGAGTCAGGAGTAACCTTTGATCCCAACCTATCAGTGGGTGAAATGAGGATGAATTCAATAATAATGCTGCATTTGGTGAGGCAAACTTGGTGGGTTTTACCAATGCTATGCAGAAAATGTGCAAAGTCTAGACCTATTCTCTCCAGATACTAAGGTAATATAGGGGAAAAGTTTGTTCCAAAAGGGTTAGAAGGAAAATATCTTTATTGTTCTTGCTATATCTTCAAAAAAAATGTCACTTATTTTTTTTAAACCCTTACCTTCCATCTTAGAATCAATACTATGTAGTGGTGCTAAGGCAGAAGAGCAGTAAAAGCCAGAAATTGGGTTAAGTGAATTGCCCGGGATCACACAGCTAAAAAGTGTCTAAGGCCAGATTTGAACTCCTCTCTAGACCTGGCTCTTAGTCCACTGAGCCACATAGTTGCCCCCAATATCACTTTTTAAAATGCAATTGATAGTCTATTCTGTGAGTAGATGGCAGAATAGATCAGGAGATTACCTTGCTCTCCAATTCCCCCGCAAATAATTCAATATGATTGGCATTATTGGTTGAGTAGAAATGAGATGCAAGTCATTCATGGTAACTGTGTGGGAAATAGAACTGGAAGGTCAGTTTACTGTCCAGTGACAGTAAATAAAAGGCACTTAATTCCTTAGAAACTTAAGGGGGAAATGTAGAAGCCTAACTCAGGGATAGTAAACCTAAACTGTCCTTACTACACATCTGATTTGAACTGTACTAAACAATAAGTCATATTTGGAAGATTATACTTGGAAGATAGTATGACTTTCCTAATTTTTCAATGTTGACTCTGAAAAGTGTTTAGAAACGGTTTCTTAACTAGTTACTTAACCACTTTGAACCTTACTTTTCCTTGTCTATAAAATTGGGTCACCAATACCTCTAAGACCATAGTTTTAGAGCTGAAAGAAACCTTAAAGTTTATCTAGTCCTATATGTCCTCATTTTACAGATGAGAGAAAGGATATCCAGAGAAGGAAACTTATTTCCCTAAGGTCACACAGGTAGCAATTGGCAAAGTAGAGAATTGACTTCAAGTACTCTGATTCTAAGTCCAGCAGTCTCACCTGTACTTCATCATCTCTGGGGTTATGGTTAGTAATTCTTAGTGGATTATTTTGAAGAGCAAATGAAATAATGCCTACAAAGCACTTTGTAAGTCTTTAAAATGAAATATCATGAATGGCATTTATTGTTATTGTTGCTATTAGTCTCCAGTAGGGAAGGATTTTTTTCATCTAATCTTAATTGGTTAATTTTTTTCAAATAGTCCAAATGATTCTCTGTATTTGAACAGCCACCTGGTGGAATCGGAAAAGGCCTCTTGAAGGAAATGGCACTTAAGCTAAGCCTCTGAAAGGACAATGGGCTCCAAAAAGGCAGAGGTTTAGAGGGAGAAAGGGACAGAGATGAGTGATGGAATGTTGTGTACAGGGACTAGAAAAATAAGTCAGTTGATTGGAGTGTAGGGTACATGGGAGAGTCATATTTATTAGACCTAGAAAGATAGTGCAGAGCTCAATTATAAAGGATTTAAAATACCGAATAGAAGTATTTTACCCTAAAACCAACAGGAAGTCATAGAAGTTTCTTGGGTGGAGGAGAAGTGGCAGGGTCAGACCTATATTTCTGAAATAACAATTTGGCAGGATAGATTAAAGAAGGAAGAGCCTGAGTGCAAGGATACCAATCAGAAAGCCATTGAAATAGTCCAGGCAAGAGGTGATAAGAGCCTGGATTAAGTTGGTTGCAGTGTGAATAGAAAGAAGGTGATATATGGGAGTTCTTGGGGAGGGAAAAGAGACAAGACTTGGCAACTGATTAGATAGGTGGTGTAAGGGAGACTGAAGAGTTACAGATGACTCCTAGGACATGATGCTGGGTAACTGGAAGAAGGGTGGTAGCTTTAATAGAAATAGGAAGTCAAAAGGAGGATTAGGTTAGTAGGGGAAAAGATAGAGTTCTTTTTGAGACTTGTTGCCTTTGAAATGCCTATAAGAACTCCAGATGGAGATGTCAAGAAAGGAACTGAATATCTAAAACTAAAAGCAAACTCAGGAGAGTGATGAGGGCCAAATGTGTAAATCTGAGAGTCTTTTGCATAGAGATGAAAAGTTTAATTAATGGAGCATTATGAGAAGATTCCTTCCTCTCTTATACTACCAACTGGCTATTTCATACTCACAGGGAGAAATTACCATTGACCAGTGCCAGTGACCTAATAATAATGCTGATAGAAGGAAATTCAAAATATAGGAAATGGGTGATTACATTGTCATCAGGTCTTAAACCCTGAGTTGAGGGTAGAAGTATTCTTGGAACAAAGTAGTGCAAGTTGAACCAGTACTTTCAATCATATAAAAGATTAGAGAGCAACTTTAGGGTTTAGAATAGCTAGGTTTTATTTAAATTAGAAAGGGTGTATGGTCCAGGAAAAATTAGGAGGTAGATAGAAAGGGAAAAAGGCGCCAAGAGAGAGAGATCAGGGTAGATAGCATCAGCCAGCCTCCAGGTTCAAGAGAGCGGAGTAGAGCACTTTCTCTGACACCTCCCACAAAGGAAGCGGGATGGGGGAAGTTGTAGCAGGGAGCCCTGGGAGATGTAGTCTTCTAGGGCTTACAATAATTTTAAATAACACTCTAGTGATTGTGGTATCTATAGAACCACGTTGGCAAAGCCATGGCACAGGTACCTGAGCAGCACAGAGAGGGATGCTCCGTTCCTCTTCTCCACAGTGCCCAAGGACACTTTTTGAATGCCTCACCCCTCTGTCCAGCTGCTCAGTACAAGCACTTCCTCCCTCCTCCATCAAGGGTAATGTGGGGTGCTCACAGGCAGCTTGAAGTTGCACTTTGGGCAAGCAAAAACTATTGCCAATGCTGCTATAGACCATCCTTCAGTTATCCCAGGCTCTCTCTATATTGTAAAAAATAATCTAATTAAGCAACTTCAGTTTATATTCGTTGTTTTATGCCTCTGTAGAGCTGCATTTTCTCTGCATGTAATCCTATTAGATTTTAGTGATAAATTGTAAGGAATAATCCCAATTATTAATTGACTGAATCTTTGTGTATGAGAATCAGTCATCAATAATCATATTATGAGTAAAATAAGCCAAAGTCCCTTAAGTACATTGCAAAAATATCTTTGCCAAAGAGAGTTGGCACATGTCTTTAGCATCTTGGAATATCAGACTTCTTAGAACTGTTGTATTTTAGGATGGTGGTATCTCTTTTAACTTTGAAACTATGGAATAACTTTGGCCACTTCACTATATATGGTATAAAGGAACTACATGACTCCACCTCATAAGAAAATAAGGAAACAAGCTGAGCTTCTGGAAGAAAGAAATATTCTAAAGGGGAAACTTTGGTTTTCCTCTTCTGAAGAAACATTCAGTTCACTATCCCAACCGTCTTTTAGGGAGAGTTTGTGCAATTTGACATTTTTGTGTAGACTATAAAAAATGGGCAGTTCAAATCTTGGGTCTTTAGCCAAACTGGCGAACTGATATGGGTCTGGACCCTGATATTTTGTAATTTATAGCTCCTACAATAATATGTCACTTTGAGCTCAGAAAATTGCTTCCCCCAGGATTTATTTATCTTCTATAATATGACTGGCCCACTGTCCAGTATCTACATTACCACCCCTATAAAGTTGTTGTAGAGATCAGAGAAAATGTCTGTGAAATGGTTTTTCAAATCTTAAACCACTAAGACCAGGGAAAGAACCAGTGTTAACACTCACTACAAACATTCTTAGTCCACAGTCTATGAACACTTATGGTCACACTGTTGATTCATCTGAATTATACTTATCTATAAACAAGTAGATTTCGATATACATGTCAAGTGGTCAGATGGAATGGAAACCCTTCTACCTTCATAAGCCATAAGGGGCCCTGCATACAGAAACTTGACAATAGTATTGTGTTTATTGTCTGTGTCATATTGTCTCCTTCCTTATCTTGGTCTTCTGTCTTCATGGTTTCTTTCAATTTCTGGCTAAGACCCCACCTTCCACAAGAAGTGTTTCTCAGTACCCTCTAATAATAGTGTCTGCCTCTCTTTAATTTGTCCTATCCACGTTTTATATGTACCTAGTTGTTTATATATTGTTTTTCCTTTTAGAATCTGAGCTAATAGATAGTAAGACCTATTTTTCTCTTTCTTTATATCCCCCAAAATAACTATCTTTTGTTGTTCAGTCATTTTGTGGTCATGTCCAATTCTTTGTGATCCCATTTGGGGTTTTCTTGACAAAGATATTAGACTGGTTTACCATTTCCTTCTCCAACTTATTTTACAGATGAGGAAATTGAGTCAAGAAGGGTAAAATGACTTGTCCAAGGTTACACAGCTAGTAAATATCTGAGACCAAATGATAAGTCTTCCTAACTCCAGGGGCCAGTACTGCCACCTTACTGCCCAGGGATAACAATTACTGGATAAACAGTCAGACAGACAGAAAAGAGTACTGGTATTTGGAGAATTAAAGAGGACTTCACAAAGGATGTGGCTACTGAGTTGAGCCCTGAAGGAAGACAAGGTTTGTGAAATGTGAAGATGAAAAGAGAGTTCATTCTGGGCATAGAGCACACCTTCTGTAAATGTACGAATATAAGAGAATCAAATTTGAAAAATAGGTTTACTAAAACAGAATTTTGGAAGAGAAAGTTACATTAAATAAGGTCATTGGCTAAGATATAGGAAATAACTCATTTGACAAAGAAAAAAGACATAATAGCCTCCAATCTTGTGTGGGCCTCCCTCTGCTTCAACAGGGACAGTAGCAGATTGATGGTGGGGGAAGAAGAAGAGGGTGATAAGAATGGCCCAATTTTACATAATCTATTAATTTTAACTTAGATTCTGATTCTCTAAACATGAGAGACACTTATTCAGTCACCCACTGGACATACTGCTAGATGAACTGAGTCATCTCAAACTTGACATTTTCTATATAAATAAAACTTAGAGAAAAAATTATGTTGGGGGACCAGCACTCTTGGCTGGTTCTCACATTTCGCAGTGGCATCTGAACAAAGATACATAGTCAAAGTTTTAAAAGAGAGCGGAAGCCATCTCTCCTTACTCCTTATAGCCCACAGACTGGATGACTATTCTTCCTGAGTCAATGGCAATCCTCTTTGGCATAACACACTATACCACCACCACCACCACCACCACCACCACCACCACCACCCACCCACCCACCCCCCACCCATCACATAAGTTTGTTGATAAACTTAGCAAGGGCTCAGAGCATGAACCTAGTGATAGAGTCAAAGAAGGCTTTACCAGCTCCTTGGGTGGTACCCCTGTCCAGTAGGTCATAGATTTAATTGGCTCCATATATAGCTAATGGAAAGATGACTCACAGCTACTCCCTGGAGAGGTAAAGAAAGGTGTTGGCAGAGATAGTTTTATTATACACCCAAAGGCAATAAGAAACACTATTTCATGGGATATTTGGTTATCTATCACTACTCATGACAAGCATTTGCAAAAAGACCACCATGAAAATAATTGAGCTTATGCAGAAATATTAGTTGCAGAAGATTCAGAAGAGAAATTCTACAAAGAACTCCGTAAGATCCTTGAAATTATATTAACATAGGTTTTGATATTTGGTAACTTCAGGGCAAAGGTAGGAATTGGTAAGATTGTTTAGAAATACACTGTACAGGGGCAACTAGGTGGTTCAGTGGATAGAGAGTCAGGCCTGGAGATGGAGTGGGTGGTGGGAGTCCTGGGCTCAAATTTGACTTCAGATGGTTCCTAGCTGCGTGACCCTGGGCAAGGCACACAATTCTCATTGCCTAGTCCTTACCTCTCTTCTGCCTTGTAATCAATACTTATTATTGATTCTAAGACAGAAGGGAAGGGAAGGAAAGGGAAGGGAAAGGAAGGGAAGGGAAGGGAAGGGAAGGGAAGGAAAAAGGAAAGGACAAATTAGCATAATCAATGTT
>NC_058131.1:166868339-166972966 GCF_016433145.1 Gracilinanus agilis | reverse complement strand
AAAAAACTACAGATATTATTTAAAAATAAAATAAAGATGTTCAAACTTAGACTATATTTGACTAATGATATTGAAATATTATTCAGTAAAATATTTAATGCCTGAAAAATATTATTTACATTTAATGGGACTTGGTGGGGGCAAGTGGGGATGGATGAATAATTCTAATGTAGTTGGAAAATGGAACTTCTGGTGAAGAAACTCCATTTATCAGTTTAATTTGGTAACACTTCAACAGTCTTTAGTCTTACAGAGTTGTCTGGGGATTCAAAAAGGATAACTTTTTTCTACATGATCACACAGCCAGCACAGTGATGGTGGACTTGAACTCAAGGCTTTCTTTCTCCAACATGAGCTTCCTATCTAATATACCACATTGGTTTCTCATCTAATACTTTAATTCATATCAGTCACTGCAACTACCTAAAACATAATCTGAATTAAAACACATACACACATACACATACCTTTCTTTTATACAAGGTTACTTTCCATCTGCTGTGTTTTTATCTTGAGTTTTCTGATTTATATATGTTACTTTTTCCATTAAAGCATAAGATCCTTGAGAACAGGAAATGTTTTTTTTCTTTATATCTCCAGTGTGTAGCACAGTACCTACTACACAGTAAGCTTTTAATAAGTTCTTGTGATTGAAGGTTCTTTATACCTTGTGAAATCACTGTGCTATAACTTCAAGACTAAATGTGTACTGCACTCAGCATTTCCTTTTTCTAAAAAGAAAACAAATTTCCAATGTCACAATGCTGGCCTTAATTGTATTAACTCTATAGAGCTTCTCAAGTGATAAATGACTGCACCAGTGTGTATAGCTTAAAGAAATAATTAGTTGGTTGCTAGTATATACACATTGGAAGTAGAAAAAAGTGCAACCTGAATAGTTGGATGGAAATAGGCTTCTTTTCTTCAACTCAGGATAGAGGGAGTAGGTAGACCAAAGGATTTTCAGCAGTGGCATCTACATCTGGCCTTAATAAATTGATACAACCCCCCCCTTTGCTTCCTGGTAAATAAAAATTTGTTATGTGACAACTACAGAGGCAAATGCTGATTTGGATAATAGTGCTCCTGGAGCCTCCATCAACTCTTGAAAAGACTATTATTTATAAAAAGGTACATATCAAGGATAAATCTGTGCTGATAAAACTCCTCATGAAGGAATATTTGCTTTCCTCATCTCTCTTCAGACAAACACATATCTTTCTCCCGCTCTCTCTGGCTTCTGAATAATAAATAGTAGTAAGCTATCAAGTTACTTTCCTTTCATTGAGGAGCCTGGAGAGGGAACTATAACTCAGAAAAAGTGAATCAAAGGTGAAAAAAACATAATGACCCTTGGAGTTATGTTAAATAAAAATGCATGGGAGATTAGACAGGCATATGACATAGTATGAGATGAGTCAGAGCTTGTTGTGAACATATCCCTTTTTTTATAGTCAAAAATGACACTTCCCAGTAATATTCGGAGTACAAATGTGACTGAAAATACATGTTGGATGGGTAGCATCTTGTCCACATTGATTATACGCAGAATAGGTTTTGATGGTAGTTGCCATTCTTTGTATAGTCTATTACTGGGCAATATAAAAACTTTTAAAATGTACCAAGATGGACAATCACTATCATTAAGTTTATATTTAACAGAGGAGATAACATACAGAAATATAAGGAGAAATACAATTTACAAACAATGTAATCTCTTAAGAAACTATTAATTAGAGTATTCTGCCCAGAATTAATTGAAAATTTCTCATTGTATTGGTTTAACTTTCTTGTTTTTAATGATACATATTTGAAGAAGGAGCTCAGTTTTTCAGAACTGCGTTGGCTAGAAATATTAAATTTTCAATAAAAATTCATACTCTGCTGTCATTCTATATATTTTTTCAGTTGAGAGACCTGTGAGCACAGCATATTTTATTTCAGGTGTCCCCAACTGCACCTACAATGATCACTCTATAAAATAGATTGCTTGGAAGGATTTATAAACCTGATGTTTAAAGAACAGAGGAAAACTAATATTGACTATGTTAATTCCATAATAAACTGGATAATGATGAATTACAAAGGATAGTACCATTTATTGAAAAGTCTTGTAGGTCTATAATTAATCTGGTTTAATTACTTAGATCTATTGATATACACCTGGATTTACAATGAGTACAATATGGCAGAGCAGATAATAAGCTGGTTTTACAGACAAGAAGACCCACATATAGGTGTGGTCTATTACACTTGCTTAATCTGTGACCATGAACATGTCATCTATCCTCTCAGTCACCTAAGTGACTCTTTAAGACTATAAATTGCTGGGAAGGGGCCAACATATATTGGCAAAGGGAGTCTCCTAATCTGGGAGGTTCTTATATCAAGTATCTATTTCCCTGTCCAATATCATGACTAATTAATCAACTAGAATTTATTAAAGTGGTAGTCCTCAACCTCAAGGAGACTATATTCTTACTAATGATCAGGGACAGCCTTTGTCTTAACTAAATTAAACAGCTCTCTAATTTTGATGAGTTTAGTACCATGGTGGGAAAACTTGAGATAGGCAATTTTTTTGATAGAGTTTCATTTTGTCATAGTAAGGTTTATTCATGTGTGATTCTATTGATGTTAGACTGACTCAGAACATTTGCCCTTAATCAGGTGAAACTTTATTGAGATGGTTTTCTCATTGTTTACTCAGTTCTCTCTCAATCAAATGCTGGATTTTATGCTATATGTTTGTTTCATTACTCTTTTGTTGTTGTTAGGTTTTTAAATCATTTTTTAAAAGAATGGCTATTAGTGGAAATTATGAAAGTTTCATATTTCAATAACTGTTAAACATACTGAAAATGTTATTAATGTTGGAAGCTAAACATTTCATAGATCAAATCTCATATAAAGAAAGGCAACAAAACAAGATTATTTATAGCAAGAATGTTTGTGGTAGCAAAGAACTGGATACTGAAGGGATGCCAACCAATTGGGAAATAGCTGAACAAGTCTTTGGTTTGTGATTGTAATGGAATACTATTGTAGCATAAGAAATGATGAATAAGATGATCCCACACACATGCATACAAAAAAATAAACACATGGAAATTTTATATGAAATGATGCAACGTGGAGTGAGCAGAACTTAGGAACATGGAGTTTAGTATATATATATATATATATATATATATATTTCAAGACTCATTTCACACAAAAGAACCCCCCTGAAACTTTGCAGATGCACAGAAGTTACAAATTATGTCACAACAAAACACAAAACATTGGCTTCAGAATAGACCACGGCCAAGGCTGAATTTTGACTGGTTCTTATCAGAAAGCCAAATTGGGAGTATTTTTCTCAGAGTTGAATTGCCCCTTGCTAAACTTTTGGCCTTGGCTGTAGCTGCATTCCTGGGCAAAGGGGAACAGTATTAACCCTTTAAATTCAGGTTTGCTAGGAACTTAAAGTTTTTCAATAAGGTCACAATACTTTTCAACAAGAAATCACAAGGATCACAAAAGGGGTCAAAAGAGGAGTCTCTGATTTTTATCTATTCTCTTATTGGCTTCCCACAATTTTCTTTTTCTTTCTTTTTTTTTTTTATTCTTAACTTCAAGAGATAGTATGCCATAATAGCCAGGTTTAGAGTCAGGGAGACTTGGGTTCAAGTCCTTCCTGTCATCTATACTGGCTATGTGACAGTGTTCACAGTCTCTTAAGAGCCCTCAGCCTGCAGTGTCAAACTCAAATAGAAACAGGGCCACTAAATTGTACATCAGTATACCTGCTGCTAAATATAGCCTTAGAAAACCACATGGTAGTAGTATCTGTGTTTTATTGCTTTTAAAAAATTTTTTTTCTAATTACATTTTAACCTGGTTTGACCACACTCAGAGGTGTCCTATGTCATTGTGGCAGCCAGCCCTAGAATTTTGCCCCTCTCCTCTAGGCAATACTCTTAAGTATAAAAATTGCAAGGAGTTGGCCTGAACCAGTAGAGGAAGTTTCCTTATCTGGGAGTTCCCCATACCAAGAAAAATACAGGTCTAGTCTATATCCTATTGTCAATTTAACAATCATCTACAAACTCAAGTGTTTTAATATACAAAGAACAAGATTGCATAAGAAACTAAACTATTGTGTAGTTTGTTTAAGAAACATAGTAAACTTAGCAAGATAGTCATACAATTACTTTATTTATTTTGTATCTGTTTCTTGGTCCTGCTATTCTTTTCTGTCCTTTTATAAAAAGATTGCATTGACACAGGGGAATGGGATAGAGGAAATGCTTGTCACTAACCTTTAAATAAAAATAATCCATCAAAAACATATCAGTAAAATCTGGAAATTTGTATTACACTAAAAAAAGGGAATTCACCAGAATGCCTATGGCCTTCAATCACTGAAGATACAAAATACAAAGTTCCAGAGTCAAGAACTAGAAAGAACTTTAGAATCCCATGCCAAGAACGCTCTCCTTCCTCATCTCTGCTCCCTGCATTCCCCCTTAAATCCCATTTTATACAAGAGGGCTTTTCTAGATTCTCCTTCATGCTAGTTCCTTATCTCCAAGTTGGGTGTGTAGCTTGTTTGTACTTAGCTATTTTTATGTTGTCTTCCCCCTTAGACTACCACACACACACACACACACACACACACACACACACACACACACACACACACACACACACACACACGGTTAATGCAGTGCCCAGCACATAGCAGACACTTATTAATTCTTGTCAGAGGAATGAGGGGTCTCAAAGTGAAGGTTGAGACAATTTTTAAAGGTGGAGGGTTTTGTTTTGTATACATTCCCATAAAGTGGGTTTTGTTTTTCCTGCTTTCTCAGTGAAGGTTTGGTTGGTGTAGCATGAGAAGAATTGAAGGAGAGAAAGGGGGTAGGGGTGTTTTCATTTGGAAATAAAATAAAATTTAATTTTAAAAAATACACATGCAAATAAATCGTCTGTTAAAACCTACTCATTTCACAGATAAAGAAACCAAGACCCAGAGTTGCTTAGTCACATTTTCAATTCAATCAACATTTGTTAAACGTCTACTTGGTGCTAGGTGGAAAAAAGGCAGACCATGCAGTCAAGAAGCTTCCGATCTAATGGCTTTACATGGCGAGTAAAAAGGGCAGAATTTGAATTCCAAATCCAGAGTTCCTGCCATCAGGCTTAGCGCTCAGAATGGGAGTTAAAATCCCTGGAAGTGATTACTTCTAGACAACCTCCAGACACAGACCCTACTCGGATAATTCAGCCTTTCCTCACACCTCGCCTAAGGGTCATACTACTTCGCTTCTCCAGAGACAGAGATGAAGACCAGGGGCGGGGTGATTCGCGGAAGGCACCGCCCCGTTCCCCTTCTCGACTCGCGCACTCTCGCGGCCGTTCCGCTTTACGGCCGCCTGGAGTGGGTGGGGCAGGAGACTTCTGGGGAGAAAAGGTTTCAGGGTAGGGAGGCGAGAAGGCTTGTTTGCAGCCAGCCGTAAGTGAGGGACGAGGCCGCGCGACAGCTGCTGGAGGGCCACGGAGGAGGCGGGTCGGTGTTTCCCAGGCCGGAGAGGGGGTGGCAAGGGTGGTCTGAGCCGGGCTTCGGGTGGTCGGGAAGCAGGCCGGGTGGGAGGACGTGGGGCGGTGGAAGGGGTGGCTGGCCTGGGTAGCATGGGACTGGTGGGGGCTATGGGGTCGCTGTCACGGGCCGGATCCCCGGCTCGGCCTCTCCGGGCGCGGCCGGAGCCGGGGGCCTGAAGAGAACCGTGTTGTCGTGTCCCCCGCAGCGCAGCGCGGTCCGGCCCGGCCCTGCCCTGCCCGCCATGAGGCCGCAGCAGGCGCCCGTGTCCGGCAAGGTCTTCATACAGCGGGACTACAGCAGCGGCACCCGGTGCCAGTTCCAGACCAAGTTCCCAGCCGAGTTGGAGACCCGGGTACGAAGCCTCGAGGGAACTGCGCCGGCCTCTGACAGCTTCTTTCCTATAGCAATGGAAATGGGGAGCAGCCTGGCCTCTTCCCGAGGATTTTCAGATGGAGAAACCAAGGCAGAGATGGTGGGGGTGGCATAGTCACACCAGTGTCTCAGGGAGGAGGTGCTGGGGGTGGGGGGACAAACTGGCTGGTAGGGTTGCCACTGTAGCAACGGAGCAGTTTTGTAGGTAGTATTGACTGGGTGAGAGGAAAGGGTGCTTGCGCTTGGCAAAAAGAAAAAACAAAAGTTGTCCTTAGTCCTGAGCTCTTTGGTAACAGCGCCTCATCCAGGGGCCTCAGAAACAAACTTGGCTTCTAACTGCCCTGTTTTAAATGGCTAAGGAAACGACTGTGTACCACCCATGTAATAGAACTATCATCCAGAAGTTGGCAGTTTTTTTAAAACCAGCATTATGGAAATGTAGCACTGAAACTGCTTCCTCCTTTCTTTAGTATTTATGCATATATTATAAACTAAATAGAGTGAATTTGTATATGTATTAACACAATATATATAATACTCTTATGGTTTCTATATAAATACTGCCATAGTAGTATTTGTGTGCAGTATATATAGTATTTATTTATTTATGGTAATACATACATACTGCTATAGCAATATTTATATAGAAGCCAGGAACTGTGTGGCTTATTAAAGGAGTATTTATTATTTCTATTTGCACACTTCCCTAATTACAATAGTTAGACTCAGGTTTAGTTGTGTTTTTTTTTTCCATTGTTGACAATTTACTCAGAGGTGATTGGGAAGGCTGTGGGTGTGGGGCTGAGGAATGTTGGTTAAGGAATCAGTGGGTGTAGATGAGTCTGTACTTGAGAAATTTCCTTAATAATAATATAGAGTTGTCTTGGGATCACTTGGGTTGCTCTACTGGATAGTCAAGCCATTCAGAATACTAGTAGCAAATCTACAGTACCCAGCTCATAATACCGGCCCTTCTCTCAATTTCCTTTAGAGGTGAGGCCAATGATACTCTATACTTCAGTTTTCTCATCTTGAAAATGAAGATCATAATGTCTTTATAAAAGTGGTTTTTGGATTAAACAGTATTTGTGAAATGCCACATAAATATTGAGATTATTAATACTGAAGCTGTGAGTCAGCAAAATATCAGTCATTAAGTGAAATAAATAGTGGCTCAGCTAGGCAAAACTGATTGGTATTTCTACCATAACCTTTTCCACAACACCTGTCTTGAAATCAGTCCTACTGACTTTTTGGAGGGGCATTAAGTAAATAATGAGTTGGATATTGTCACAGGAATTTTTAAAAGTAACAGAGCATTTTAAATGTTAAAATCATATGAATTAGGTGAAAATAATTCTTTTTAAATTTCCTCCAGAAGAGAATTAGAAACTTGGCTATCTGATGTCCTCCCCCAATGCTTTACTGAAAACATTGTTTCTAAGGTGGTCATTTCCTTTCCAAATACTAAATCAAATGGTCTTTTTAATGTTTATTGTTTTTATCTTCTTTGCATTTTTTATTATTATACTTTCCTAAAATTTTCTTCCTTGACTTCCAAGACCCTGCACTCTTTTGTGGTTCTCTTATCCTCTGATCCTTCTAGGAATCCTTAAGCTTCTCCAAAATGAAGGCATTCCCCAAGACTGTCTCTTACTACCCTGTTCTCATCTACTTGTTTACAGATAATTCCCCAAAATGGATTTGATCCTTTACTTTTCTTTTACAATATAGACCCACAAACCCACCTTGTGGCCACCATCCCAATCTGGATCCACTGCTAGCACTTCTAGTTTAGCATGCCCAAAATTACATTGTATTTTGCTTATGGCAAAGGGGAAAGTAATGGATTTGGAATCAGAGGATCTGGATTCAGATCTGGCTTTCTCTGCTTCTGTGACCTACAAGTCACTTCACTCCTTTGGGCCTCAGGTCATCATCTGTAAAGAAGTTGGACTAAATAACCTCAATAGTTCCTCTTAAGATTTGATCCTATAATTTTGTCAGTGACTTCATTCAAGGTTCCTTGTCATCTGGGCTCAACTGTGGTTAGAGACAGCGTGTGAATTCTTACTTCTGCCTCACTGAAAGTTGCCAGCTGATTAACAGTTGGTCAGCTTGGCCAGTATTTCATCACAGGAGCTAGTCACTTCTTTGTAATATTTTGCTATGGCTGGATTTTTGTTTTTGTTTTTAGCTTTAATTGCAATAACCCTACTCTTTATTCATATCTTCTCAATTTGTAATATCATACTTAACTTACAAAAAGTCTTTTACATCATCCCTTTTCCATTTCAGTTGTCCTAGCCAGGGCTTTCATTGCCACTCATCAAGACTATTTTAACAGTCTTGTGATTAGCCTTTCAGACTCCAGTGTTTCTTCCCAAATGATCCTACATACTGCTGCCAAAGTAATACCAAAGCACAGTCCCAATTTTGTCACTCCTCTATTTAAAACATGCAGTGATTCCCTCTCATACAAAAATAAGTTCAAACTCAGCCTTTCAATATGTATCAAAACATATTCTTAAGGGGCAGCTGGGTAGCTCAGTGGATTGAGAGCCAGGCCTAGAGACGGGAGGTCCTGGGTTCAAATCCGGCCTCAGACATTTCCCAGCTGTGTGACCCTGGGCAAGTCACTTGACCCCCATTGCCTACCCTTACCACTCTTCCACTATGAGTCAATACACAGAAGTTAAGGGTTTAAAATTTAAAAAAAAAAAAATTAAAAAAAAACCAACATATTCTTAACCCACTTTTCCATCCTTGTCTCCTCCTTCCTCTTCATATATATTTTACTCTTTGTGGAACAAATATTTGTTATTTCTCAAATATATCTACTTTCTTACTACTCATACTATTTCATTCTTATTAAACTATTCTTTCCATCTAGAATGTTCTTCCCCATAATTGCCACTTCTGGAAATCTTACATTTTCCATCCAGTCATATCAGCATCCTTGTAAGTTCTTTCTCTAATGATTTTTGAGTCATTCCTGATGTGTACTTGTCCTCTTACTCCCAAACTGAATGTAGTCTCTCCTTCCGAACTGTCATGTGACAGTTTGTGTCTCTACAAATGACAGTTTTCAATTTTAAGTATGTATAGCTTTTATTATTACTCTGTGTATAATAATAATAACTTAAGGGCAAAGATTGTTTTACTGTAGCCCCTACCCATATTAGTGATGGTATTTGTTGAATGGAAAAAACTTGGGATTGCACAGTACATACTTTCAATTCAGGCTATCAAACCGGAATATAATGAAGAGGTTCTCCTTTTTTCACATCCACATATTTTGTATATGAAAAACTTGTTTATAGGCTTTTAAGATCAAATTCTTAGCTCTATTAGCCCTTGCCAAATGTATATATGCAGTGTATGACATTAATCTTTTAAGTCTGTGTGTGACAGAGCCTTCACTTTATGTCGTAAGGGGGAAAATTGGGAGTTTGGATTAAATATTTAAATGAATGGTCGCCAAGGAATTGAGTAAATATATCAATTCCTAATGAAAAAATCTCAAGTCAAAATGACTTTTATGGTAGTTTATTTACAAATGAGGAGGGAGAGAATAAGAAAATCAGAGAGAGGATAAGGTAAGATAATTAACCTAACTAAATAATTTGCTCTGGCCCCTGGCTCAACCCAGGCAGGGCTAATCAGTCCTCACCCAGAGAAGGCTCAGCCTTGGACCCAGAGCCAGGGGTGGATGAAGCAAAAACTTCAGTCACCAAGCCTCTCTTAAAAGGAGAGTTCTTTCAGAGAAATCCAGGAAGGACCAGTCTTTACACTCACCACATGTAGTTCAAAGGGAGAGATTAAAGAACAGTCTCACCACGTTGAAGGCCTCAGCCAGAGCTCTTCCAAGTCCAAGAAATGAACCAGAAGAGTTACAGGAAGTTGTCACTCTTTTAAAAACGCTTCTTTTTTTGTCATTTCCTGTGCCTTCCTCCTAGTTTACGTGTCCAGTCACAACAGATGCTTTGCTTAGGACTACCCCAGGGGCGGTCAGTCAATTCTGATTTGTCACCCACTCTTGCACACATGGGTCACAGACCTCCCCACTTGAATTAAATGGGGTTGTTTACATTTTTGGTGATTAGATTTAAGAATGGGCAGGGTAGATTTAATCTCATCACAATATCCTGAATATAGGAACAAAACTTAGTCGGGACTCTGCTCATTCTTACAGGAAATTGATGTTTTAAAATCTTTTGTATTAGTGAACACTATGGAATGATATTGGTTCTGGTTAGGTGTGGCTTTGGAGGGTGTTTTTTTAATGTTTGCATAAAAACACCAGGGTATAGTTTAAACATGCATTTTTAAAAAAGAGGGTGAGAGAGAGAAAGAGAGAATGAGAATGTGTACAAGGTTAAATTTTCCTTGCCTTGTTTGTGGCAACTTGAAAGACTTCTTTTTGTTGTTGTTCCCTTACCTTAGAAATTATGTTTATTGCTTTGCAGTAGGCATTGATTGTCCTTTAATAATACTGTAAAGTTGTCAACTTGATAGGAGGAAAACTAATATGTTTTGTAGTACTTCTAAATATGGTATGAAGAAATTCCATTTTGTAAACATATTTGTATCTTTTTCATTATTGGATGAAGAGTACTGTAGTTGTTAGAAATCTATTTTCGCCACTCCCTTTATTAGTGTCATTTTATTTGGCTTTGTTTCTAGAAGAGTTCTTAAGATATTTTTGTAGTTTAGTCAAAATAATATTTTACATTCAGTTGTTTTTTTTTAAGCCCTTACTTTTTGTCTTAGAATCAATGCTGGGTATTGGTTCTAAGGCAGAAGAGTGGTAAGGAATAGGCAATGGGGGTTAAGTGACTTGCCCAGGATCACACAGCGAGGAAGTGTCTGAGGCCACATTTGAACCTAGGACCTCCCATCTCTGGGCCTGACTCTCAATCTACGGAGTCACCTAGCTGCCCTTTTTACATCTAGTCTATATAGTTACATTACCTATTTTTGACACAGTAAACTGCTCAGGCTTTAAGCCTTTGCTTCTTATATTCCAACAAGAATATAAGAATTCTGCAATCACACAACCTGGTTCCTATTTTTTTCCCTCTTCCAGCCTAACTTAGCTCAAATTTCTTCTTGGTAGTACTTCTTATCTCTCTTTTCTTGTAGGTCTCACATAGACCTAAGTACCACAGTAAGATACTAATAGTTATCTTCCAAATATATGAAGATAAAGTAGTGACATTGAAATTCCTAGGTATTTTCTCTGAAGTCCTTTCTTACTACATGTGCTGTCTGTATTTGCTGCTGGTAGCCACTTTTTAAAATATATTTTGTTCTTTTTTAAAATCTAAAAAATAGTTCTTTTGACACTTGCTTTTTTAGAAATTCAGTACATTCTCTTCATATAACACAGAGTGGCCTCCTTCCCCACTCCCAACCCCCTACCACAACCTCAGCATAACTAGCTTATGCTGAGGGATTCTGATTATAAAGGAAGAAAATATTTTGGAGTCAGTTTTGTGTTTCAATTTTTGTACCATCTTGTTTCTGAGCAACTTTTAATTTAAATAATTTTTGCCATATTATAACTTTGAAGGCACATTTTGGAACTTGACATGATTCAGTAAGAAGTAATAAGAATAGCTGTCATGTATATAGATAGCACTTTAAGGTTTTCAGAGTGCTTCTTATAGTTTCTCTAATTTGATTTTCATGACCACTCTGAGGGAGGTGTTGCTATTATTATTCCATGATACAAATGAGCTTAATACTATCAACTGTTAACACCTAACTGCTTCAGTAACTGTTTCACTATAGTATCTTTAAACCTAAACTCTAGTTAAACCAATTCTTTTGATCATCATTTGGTGTTTGTTCAGTGCTATTCCCTATGAGTAAATTGGTTTAGACCAGCATCCCTGATGTGGGCTGAAATGTCCCACAAACCCTGCCATATAGCTATACACAGTTTAAAGAACATAGAAACAATAACTAATTGATTAGAATGGGACTACCACTCTATAAGACATATGAGTAGATTAGATTCACAATTCTAAGAAAATTCTTCTCATCAGTCTCATACATGACCTAGGACATTGGTTGGTGGTCCAGTTCCCTAGTCACATAGGAATAGATTCAAACAATGCTCGATTTCCACAATCACTGCCCTCCTTTGGTATCTGTGCAGAGTCTACCAAAAGTGACCTAAAATTGTCCTGGGGTGTTTAACATGTCATTAGCATCTCATTTACATTGCAGTTTGTTTCCCCTGCTCCCTCCCTTCCCACCCAGTGGGCAAACAGGGTGAACTAAGGGTAAAGTCACGCAGACCAAGGTGGGCCATGGGTAAAGTGACATCAGTTTCCTAGAGAGACAAGGCAACAACTCTCCAAACAAATGATCCCTTCCTTAATAACTAAGCAAAATAAAAAGCATTCCTGAAAAACCTCTCAGCCTTTCCACCTCCAACCCTTTTCCATTGCTTTGGCCTTTCCATCACTACTGCTACTCCATCAGGAGGGCTATTCCACTGCTTTCCTCCCTCTCGAAATGAAGCTCCCTCAGCATGGACATTGCTTGAGTCATGAACTGAACCTCAATCTTGCCCCCCACATCATCCCAACAGGGTCATTCCCAGTGCCTCATCTGTTCCATTGGAAATCTGGTTGTTGCTTCCGCTTGCTCTTCTCTTATCTTGTGGGAAGGGGCCAGAAACTCTACCCCCTCCTACTTGACAACTATCTCTTTAACACCTATACCAGTTATCTCCTTCCTGTTAACAATCTTCTATGTAGAAAAGTTGAGAATGATTTTTAATGTCTTATTTAACTCAGAAGTCAGGAGAATTTGTTATCTCTGATTTAGACACTACACTAATTTTCTTGCTACTTTGTTCACATTTCCTTCATTGAGCAAAACCCTTGAGAATATTACAGTTTTAAGAGTGAAGCACATGAAATATCTATCACTTCAAATCCCAGTTTAAGATTCTGCTGTTTCCAGGCAAGAGAAAGCCTTGTAGAGGAGAAAAAGAGTTTCAACTATGAGATATTGGTAGGTCCTTAGGAAAGATAAGATTACAGATAAAAATAATGTGGCTTAATTGAGCATCTTGAATTGCCAGGCCCCTTTGGAAAGTAGTAGTCAGATTGGCCTGGCAGGTGACAAAGATGAGTTTTGTAGCTGCAGTCTGTACTGATTAGAGTAAAAAAGAGGTTGGAAGTAATGGCATTAACCTAGGTGTAATCTATCAAGCAATAATCAGTGTGTATTAATTTTGTCCCTACTATATGCTAGGCACTATGCTAGGCTGTGGAGATATAAGTACACAATTTGAAATGATAATCTGTTTGCAGTGAGTTTACATTCTAATGGAGGAGACAATTACACATAAAAATCTATACAGCCTAACTATAAAGTTAATGAATACATATGCACACACAAAATAGTTAAATGGAGAGAGGTCACTAGAAGTTGGAAGGATAAGGTAAAGTTTTATGTAGAAAATGATATCTGAATTACATCTTAATGGAAAAGTAGAGATTGTCAGGTGAAGGTAAGAATGCACTCTGTATGTATGTAAGGGAATGCACTCTGGTCATGTAGAATGACCAGTGTAAAGGTACATAAACAGGAGTTGAAATGGAATGTTCTGAGTGTGAAACAAAGAGAAGGCCAGTTTGGCTGGAACACATTGTGTAGGCAGAAGAGTAATATACAATAGGGCTAGAAAAGTAGGTTGCCAGGAAGTATAGGGTTTTAAAAATCTAAATATAGGCATTTAGATTTGACCCTAGAGACAATAGGAAGACACCAGGAGTCATAGGGTCAAATCTGTGTTTAAGGAAAATTTTATTGTTATCAGTTATTATAGTTGTGACCAACTATCACTCAGCCACCTAGATGCCCTAAGGAAAATTAGATTGACAAATATTGTAGAATGGACGAGAGGAGAGAGAAAGGGAGGGAGAGAGACAGACAGACTGACTGACTGACTGACTGACTTGAAGCAGAGAGATCTAGTTTGGGGGCAATTGTAACAATCCAGGCAAGAGGGGTATTAAGATCCTGAACTAAGGTGGTATCTATGTGAGAGGTTAAGAGTCAGATGTAAGTTGTAAAGACAGAAATAGCAAGGTTTGACAAATGATTGGATATGTAGTTTGAAGAAAAGAGGAATCAAGAATAATGTTAAGGTTACAACCTGGGAGACTAGAAGGATGATGGTGCCTTAAACAGAAAAAAAGGAAGTTTGGGAAAGAAATGAAGATTTAGAGTGGAAAATAATGATCTCAGCTTTGGACATGTTAAATTTCAGATATCTCCAGGACATCCAATTTGAAATATCCAATAGACAATTGATTATGCAGAACTAAAGCTCAAGGGGAAAAAATAGAACTGTACATAAAGATCTGGGAACCTTCTGTAGAGATTTTAAATGGAAGCAGATGATGTTACTAAGAGAATGTAGAGGGGAAAGAGAAAAGAACCCAGGTTAGAATCATGGTTTAGAGGGCAAGACAGGGATGAAGAACCAACACAGGAGACTGGGGAGCAGTGAGATAGGTAGGAGGTGAAACAGGAGAGAGTACCATCATGAAAACCCAGAGAGGGACCAAGTATTCAAGAAGAGTGTCAGATGCAAGAGGTCAAGAAGAATTAGGCCTGAGAAAAGACTATTTTTTCAGCAAAGAGATCTTTGGTAATTTTCTGAAGAGCAACTTCAGTTGAATGATGAAGTCAAAAGCCAAATTACAAAGGACTTTGACTAAACAAAAAGATATATGTATTTGTAGTAGATATATACCTGATCATGAGTTTTAGTCATTGAAATACAGACCAAAGCCAACAGAATTAGTCAAATTGGCTATCAGGAATCAATGAAAGACTGAAAATAAATCTGAAATAATATCGCTGGGAGACAGGTAAGGAGATTGTAGGAATCTCACATATTGCTCAAATTGCCAGTTGGGGTGATATCTAGGTAGTATACTGAATAGAGAACCAGACCTAGAGTTGGGAGAACTTGGATTCAAATCTGACCTCAGACATTTACTAGCTGTATGACCGAGGGCAAGTTATTTAACCCTAATTGCTTTTCCCACCCTTCTGCCTTGGAATTGATATAGTATTGATTTTAAGACAGAAGGTAAGAGGTTTTTGTGTGTGTGTGTGTGATTTTTTTTTTTAAGCCAGTTAGAAGACTTTGGTGGAAAGAATTATAATAAATTTGTTTAGTTTGTACCATATGCTCAATTTGAGATGTTAACAATATACAGTGAGATATTCTAAAAGAAATACATAGGTAGACAAAAAAAAGGGAAACTATGGATATGCATTCTCATTAACATGTTAGTAGATTAAGTCACTTGGAAATTAGTGTAAAGGAGAGAATAAATAATATTGCATTCTACAAACATTTAATGTCAGTGGAAGTTTAATTTTCATTGTCATGACTAGCAAACAAATAATGCTAATTTCTCAAAAATCTGAAAAAGAATATTACATATTAAGTTTTCTCAAAAACTTAACTTTTTCTTTTCTGCTTTTCCTATAGATTGACCGACAGCAGTTTGAAGAAACAGTTCGTACTCTAAATAACCTTTATGCAGAAGCAGAAAAGCTTGGGGGCCAATCTTATCTCGAAGGCTGTTTAGCTTGTTTGACAGCATATACTATCTTTTTGTGCATGGAAACACATTATGAGAAGGTAAAATTGTATGAGATTGTAAAGCATTTGCCTTGTTTTCACTAAAGTTTTTCTCTGATGCTTCATTGTGAAAAATAATATTGATATAGATGGATATCTTTAAAAGTATTAATAGTTTATTTAAAGCCACATTGGAAATTAAGAAGGCCACACACCTGCTAAGATCTAAGTCAAATCTCCCGCCATTACCTTCTGCCCACCTGGCTGCTTCATACGAAAGAGAGGCTCCCGATCACATCAGAAGTCTTATACCTCTGTCTATGTAATCATATTTCCTCTGTACGAGGAATCATAGGAAATGTAGTTTCCAAGTCCCCTAACCTTCCACAGGAAGTTTATATCATATATCTAAATATTAAAGCTCAATGAACCCCAAATTTCCACTAACACATCATAATGTAGCAGTGACCCCGTGTTGTTAAAGACAATATCTGTGAAGCACATGTTCTTAGAGGCTCTCTCAAACTAAAAAAAAGTCTTTATATATGTGCCCAACAATAGGATTTGTCAGTTTGGATTGGCTTTGCTAAGGCCAATGTGTGGAGAGACTAATCACCAGGCAACAAATTTTTGAGTGCCACAATTCATGAAGACCATCTGATCAGGTATTAGCAGATTGGAAGTTCACATCAGTGGAGGGAGTACCCACCCCAGAAAATTCTAGATCCTTGAGGTTTTGAAAAATAAGTATTTACTTTTAAACAGCTTTCTGGGGACACTTAAAGTGTAACAGTATTTGAGTTAATTTTTTGCTCCTAATGTTCAAAGTACTTATGAGTGAGCACTCTTTCACTTTTAGAAACAGACCAAAATAATTATTCCTGAACAAAAGTACATCATTTACATAGCCCTAGACTTTTAAGCCAAGTATTTAGTTCAAGAGTTAACTTATAAACTCTTGTTTATAAGAAAGCTGTTTTCATAAAAAAAAAATTTAGACTACTTATATCTAATTTTGAGCTAATCACAGCCAATATATTACTGATTTTAAACAATTTTTAAAAGAGAAATGACTGTATAGCCATTGCAATAAGTGTATCTGTCCCATAGGCCCATAATATAGTAATGTAACCTGTTTTTATTGGGGCAGCTAGTTGGCACAGTGTAGAGAGTAATAGGAGACCTGGAATCAGGAAGACTTATCTAATAAGATCGAATCTAGGCTCAGACAGTAGCTACATGACCCTAAGCAAGTCACTTAACCCTCTTTGCCTTATCTATAAAATGACCTGGAGGAGGAAATGGCAATCCATTCCAGTATCTTTGACACAAAAATCTCAAGTAGGATCATGAAGTGACAGACAAAACTGCATAGCAACAATCCTGTATTATACATTGTATGAGAGATGAGCTTCTGTTACCTTGAGTTTACCTTATGGGTAAAAGAGTTTATTTTAAAATATCAAGCTACTTAGATGTATGCTGTATATACTTACTTTCCAAACTCAGAAGGTTTCAACCTAAGCACTTGTAGTTTTATCTACTAGCAGAGAAGTCATAGCCTTTCAATCTTAAATAACATGGTATCAGAAATGTTAAGTGGTTCATATCTACTTTTAGAAATTGCATCTTCCCTTATCATGTATGATGTTCCCATCCACCTTTTAATATCAGGCTGTAATAAACTTCATTATTTATCTAGGTATCTAATGAAATTTCTCTTTGGAGAGTAATTATGCAAACCTAGGGCTGACATCAACAATAAATATAACTATTTGAGAAATGAAAAATGTTTAGCTGAATCTCTTATAAATTATAGTTTTTTTAAATGGTATTAGTAATAGTAGATTTTTCATCTGATTTTACAAAAATCATAAAATTTTCTGCTGCTCTGAAATTTAGGTTTGAAGATTTAAACTTTGTCCTTTAAGACAATTAGCATACCAAGTAAATTTGATCCATAAGCCAAGCAAGATACAACTACATTTAAATATGATATTGTAGAAAAAATAAAAATTAAGGAATTGAACCAATTATAATTTCATTATTGAGTGACTTTTTTAGGATTTTATAAATATTCACTTTATTATTCAGAAAAATAAAGAATCCATAGAAGTTACCCCTTAGAATTATGTAACTCATTGATCAGTAACAATAGTAATAGATCATTTTTAGTTTTGCATATTTTAAAACTTGAAAATCTAGGCTACAAGAACAAATGCAATAGAATTAATGAAAATGTACGTTTTTAGTGCAGTCCAAAGTTCTGATGTGTTTTCCTACAAATTTAATTAGGAATGTCTTTTCTGCACAATATTATTATTTAAA
Organism: Gracilinanus agilis; assembly: GCF_016433145.1. Lineage (NCBI taxonomy): Eukaryota > Metazoa > Chordata > Mammalia > Didelphimorphia > Didelphidae > Gracilinanus > Gracilinanus agilis. The sequence continues at coordinate 166,955,051 of NC_058131.1, read as the reverse complement.
AGTGAAGGAAAAATAAGAACCTCACTATTATTTCTATGATGCTATGCCATTGTTTTTAGAGAATAGGAAAGCCTACAATAAAACTATATTCTAAGCTGTCAACTCATAAAATATAAGGAAGTTATCTACTTATATGGTATATCCAAAAAAACTGACATAGAAAGGCAAGAACTTTTGTTACCTTAAAAAAAAAAAAAGCTGAATCCTGAGAGGGGTGAGAAATTGGGGGATCCAGCATTTTTCATTTGGATAAACCTTATGTTCTTTTCTCTTGAAGGTTAAGTTGGTCTCACTCCAATTTAGTTTTCTCAGGGAAAAGTTGGCCATTCTTAAAGCTTAATGTAGTTAAGAATGCTTTATCTTTATGCACATTTTACAAATAGTGGTTATGTCGAAGGTTTAAGGAAGGGAATAGCTTTTGTCGGATACTATAATTTGCCAGAAATAGAAATGATAAATAAAATGGTTGAAACTCCAACAGATGAAAGGATTGCTGGTTTAAGATGTTGCCTAGAAAGTGCTCTTTCTAGGATTCTGAATGAATTTAATGATTCCATTACTGCTCCATTACTGAAGGGACCAAAAAGTTGGGTTTTTTTTAACACCTTGTTTGGGATAGTGATGGTTTCTACAAAAAACGTAACAGGATCTGGAATCTCACACACACAATTGTCTTCTTTCTGAGCTGGTGTTCAAGTGTGCATTATTGTTCTCAAAGCTTAAATTAAAACCTTACCCAACAAAAGTTGAATTTAATAGAACAAAATGGAGTGTTATTTCCCTGGTAGTAATCTCTACCCAATGAGAGAGAGAGGGAAGCTTTTCTGAAGGCATCCTTTCTTTGAAATCAGTCATGCAGACATTTTCTGAGAGAGTATCCTTGAGTTCTAATGGATTGGGGTGAGGGGATACTGAATCTCCGATTTCCATTTCTGGCGGCTGAACCGAGAGAGAAATTGGAGAGTTTGAGAGACTTGAGCTGGCCATTTTTATGGCGTATTTCCTTTCATTCATTATTTGCGGATGATTGACAGGTAGTGATACAGAGATAGGAGGTAAGACTTTTTGCTTCTTAAAGATTAACTGAATTCAAACTTCCCTTGAAATTGAAAGTAGGAAAACATTCTGTGTACATTTGTTTTTCTGGGAAGAACTCCCTTTCTCTAAAGATAATAGCATGAACTGAAGAATTTACATTTTTAAGCACTTATCATCATCTTTAAAAAACTAGCTAATTAGTAATAGTATAGAATATTGAAATGTAAACTAGTTTATAATCACATTCTAGATTGCCATCCTCAAAAACCCAGTACATAAATAACCTAAATTTCAAGTTAATTTCTAGTAATTCTACAAATTTTTTTCTTCTTTTTTCTCATTTTAATCTCCAAACAATTAGTGTTCACTTAAAGAAATATGTAGAAATTGGAACCTCATATTTAAGAGTTTTATTGAGGTTCCTTTAAAAATTGGGCTGAAAGAGGGGTTGTGAAGACTGTAGTTAGAAATAAACCTGATTTTTTTTTTTTTCATTTCTAGTTGATAATGTTTCAGATACCATTGGCATGGGTACTCCTTCCATTTAGGCAGATTGCAGTCAGCTTGAAGCCTTAATATTCAGCCTTTGTCAGTTGCAAGAACTGAAGCATTGCATCTATCACCTGGTGGCCAGCCTTTTGGTGGTAAAATTCTCAGTTCAGCTAGGCTTGTCCTCAGACACAAAAACCATATTTAAAGATTTTTCTAGCTTAGTAGGAATTGCCAGTATAATTATTCCACTCTGTTAACATAGCAATTGAGAACTTGGGATCACTCAATTGCCATCATATTCCAAAAGGTTTAAATTTCTTCTTATGTCCCGAAATTTTCTTTTTTGAATCTGAAGAATTAATGTTAGGAGAATTTACCTTGAATTCCGTCTGGATATTGCCTCCATTTTCCTTGAGTTGTTTAAACCTTGGTGTTCTATTTATAAGTCAAGCAGTTCACTTGTATAGACATTACATTTCACACTGTTGAAAGTGATCATAGTATCAGGAATTTAGGTACTGAGAAACTTGGGAAACTAAAGGTGAAGTATATTATAAAGAAAATAGTCTTGCTGGTTCTGAAATAGCTGTTTTAAACTTTATCACAGTCATTATTACCCAAAATAATTGTCTTTTACTACCTAGTCAAAAGGAAAAAGAAAATAGCTAAAATTAACAAAACTGTTCATTGAAAATCAGCCATATTCCTTAAGTAACAATAGACAAACTTTCACTGTGCAATTTCACTACTGTATAATGTAAGAGGGAGATTTTTAGGTATTTTATAAATATGTATTTAAAATGTGGCCGCCAGGAATCAACCATTCAGATTGATTCCATAATTAAAATAGACCCAAGTCAGCATCCAGTTTAAGGTAGTTTATTTACAATTAGGAAGGTAAAAAGGTAGGTAAATAGAGAGAGGGAGAGGCCAGTCCAGGCCTGGAGAGGCCTGTACGGAGAGAGAGAGAGGCTTAAAAGACTAATTAAACTAGATTACAAGCCTCAAGACTTTAGAAATCAGAGAGGCTATAAGCCTACTTAAGGCAGAGTTTGGAAACGCCAAGGTAGGCCAAGGAAGTCAGCCTAACTTACCCATGTGACAATTCAGAGTAGAAGCATTCTGAGGTCTCAGCCGAGCACCTTCAGCCCCAAGTCCAAAGCCGGAACTCCTGAACTCCTTCCACTCCTCAACTCACTTTACCAGGTTGTAACCCAGGTATTTAAAGAGATAGCGTCTCTCGTCATTTCCTGTGGGCCACCTCTAATTCAAGTGGACCAATGGCAGCCTCTACACTGATTTGGACTGCCCAAAGGGCAGTCCCTTGTTCTTGATTTGTTACTTATTGTCACGTGTGGTTAACTTATCTCCACTCCCCTTTTTGAGGGAGGTGGGGATGATATAATCTAGATGCCTAGGATAAGTAGATTTTTGACTATGAATGAGCTAGAGTTAATTTCATTTACACAGTTATTAAGCATTTCCTATATGTGGTACACTGTGCTAGACATTAGGGATACAAAGGTGGAAAATGGCAAGTCTGCCCACAGGGAATCTAGAGTCTAGGATATTTGGGGACTTATTAAATGACTTCAAATTCGTAATGAATCAGTAACAGGACATAGCCCCCCCCCCCCCCTTCAAAAAAAAATAAACAGTGCTGTTTTCATCTGTGTTAAGAAAACAATAGTATTCAGAACAAAGGAAATTTATGTGTGTGTGTATACAATTTATATAAAAATTATTCCTACAGTACTCTCCTCTGATCAAACCACATCTTAAATATTACGTTTACTTTTTGGCATGTCCTTCATAATCTGTCTTGACTCCGGTCACAGCCATGCCAGAGGAGGTTGACTTGACATGAAGGGATTTGAGGTCATACCAGGATCAGTTGGAGGAGAGGGAGATTTTTAACCCAGCAAATTAAAGACTTACGGACTAGCTGTTCATAAAGAATGTGAATGTGGAAGAGATTGTTTTGGTTTTTTTTCTCCTTGACCCCAGGAGATAAAATAAGGAGCAGTGGTTAGAAGTTTTAGAAAGTTTTGATTCAATATGAGGAAAAGCTTCTAACTCTCACAGTTGTCTAGTAGTGGAATGGGAGAGATTGAGTGTGCCCCACTGGAGGTTTTCAAGTGGTAATTCAGTGACCAGAGTTCATTATTTGCCTTATAAGGGATTATTAAGTACTGGATGTCACAGACTGCCATTAGAATTCCTTCCAACTATGAGATTCTGTGATTATTGTCAAATGCTGCAGATAGAGACATAGCAAATGCTGCATGAGGACTGAGGTTTTGGATTTATTAATCATTAGTGACCTCTTGGTGCTGTTGCAAGGGTTTATATAGTAAATGGACCATGAGGAAGTAGAAGCAGCAAGGATGTATTACTCTTTCTGATTGTTATCATTTTCTTCCATGCCTTCCCTTTATCATGTGCAATTTATCCTATATATAGCTTGTTTTTACATGGTTGTTTGTATCTTATCCTCCCCTTCCCCCCCCCCCCCCATTAGAATGACATCCTTGAGAACAGAAACCATCTTATTCTTTTCTTTGTATCCTTAGTTCTTAGCAACGGAGCCTTAATAATAAGGTACATAATAAATGTTTATTGATTGACCTACTACTGCTTGGGTGAAAGACAGATATCAAGCCAGAATAATTTCAGTAGGCCCTGCTTTAAAACTTTAATAAAACTGTATGAATTTTTCATGCAGTGAGCTGAAACTTAAAAAGGACATCCACTAAAAATCTAAAAAAGTTAGGTGTTTCTTTCCAACAGGTTCTGAAGAAAATCACCAAATATATTCAGGAACAGAATGAGAAGATATATGCTCCCCAAGGCCTCCTTCTAACAGACCCAATTGAGAGAGGACTTCGTGTTGTATCTTTTTGTTTTTGGTAAAGGAAAAAAAAACTAAAATGACAATAATTGGCATAGGCTAGAAACAATTTAATATTGATTTTACCACCTGCCCTAGAAAGTTTTGTGTATGTTACTTGACTTCTTTCTATAAACTATTTTCTTTGGTATCTTCTTACAGTTTGTGTTTTGCAAACTGTTCAGTATTCTAGATACCATCTTTGGTGGGTCTGAGGGCATCTTGTAGTAATATTGGTTTTGATATGAATAATGCTTTTCAGCTGTAGAGATCTCTGAACCAAAAGCCCTTTTGAAATGGATAAACTCAGTGTGTGGTAGAACTTGTCATCCAAATGAATTACAGTTCCATAGGTTCATCTGACTGTCAGTTGCCTAAAACAATTACAGTTGCCAGATGTTTGATTTCATTATATATTGTGCACATTTTCAGAAGCCATGAGCTTTGAAAAGCAGTGGATGAATTGGACAAATAAATTAGAAATAATTAAGGTAGCTTAATAAGTAGATTAATGAATTAACAATTAAATGGTATTTTATATTATATAATCCCAGTCCCACTAATACAGGTTAGCAGCATATTGCACCTGATTGTTTTATAGTTGCTTGGGACATTGGAAGGTTAACTAATTTTCCCAAAGTTACAAAGTCAGCATTCATCAAAAGTAGGGCTTAAAACCAAGTCATCCTGACACAGGTAAGCCCTCTACTACCATTACCACTACTTCTGCTACTAGCTAGCATTTATATAGCACATGAAGATGTGCAAAGCACTTTACAAATATTATCTCATTTTATCCTCACAACAACTCTGGTAGGTAGGTGATATTTATAGCCTCATTTTGCAGATGAAGAAACTGGGCAGACAAAAGTTAAGTGACTTGCCCAGAGTCACACAGCTAGTAAGTGTCTGAGATTTACATTTCAACTCAGATCTTCCTAACTCAGAGTGCAAGTCCAGCACTCTGTCCATTGCACCATCTAACTGTTCCTATTCATTATGCTCCCACTGCCTTTGGTGAGGTAGGAGGGGCCGGGAAATCCCAATCTTGTTTGTTAACCACGGCATACATTTCACTACACTCTAGAGTTGAAAGACATATATTCTTATATTTATTGAAGTTTTTCCAAATCTATAAAACTATGATACTGAACAGATGCCAAATAAAAATAAAACGGATGAGAAGAAATGAGCCAAAATCTATTCTGATAAAATAACTCATGGGAAAACTGGTAATCTTTGATTTTTTAATCATGATGTTTTGATATGAAGCAAAATTTAGAAGTATAAAAACAATTCTCCAACTAATCAGTAAGTGTGGATTTTTTTGTTAAGTAAAAATTATTTCAAAGGACATTTAATAAGTGATTTTAATGACAAAATATCAGAGCAGGGGATATAGAGCTACTGCATTTTAAAAAAATCAGCAATGGTGGTGACAGTGGTTAGCAAACTCAACTCATCCTTTACCTTATTTAGTCTCCAGTGATATGTTTTCTTAACAGCTTTACAATGTAGATTGAAATTACCATTTATGAAGACAGAGGCATGAGCAGTGGGAGATAAACCATGGAGTCAAAGGTAAATAACAAATTAGAGACCCATTTTTTCAAATTTTCTGAACATTCAGAAATATTTAGAATTTTTCTTCCCTGCTGCATGGAAGTAGAAAACCTTTTTAAACCTTGTATGGGCGATCATCAATAGTTGATGCATATAGTTGAATGGTGTTGTCTTTAAATAAATAATTATATTAATATAATATGTAAAAGCTGGCTTAATCAACATTTAATTTGGTTAGATAGAAATCTAAATCTAATTTTGTCTATATTGTGTCAGATTATTTTTATATATTAGACTAGCCTCCTCACATGACTGCTCAGGCCCTGCCATCAATCAGTTCACATAGAAATGTGAGTACCAGCAATTCAATTCAACAAACGTTTGTTAAGGACTTACTATATGCAGAGCATTTGGGATATAAAGAAAGGCAAGCCTAAGGGCTTTGGGATACATGTGTTTTGGGGAGGGACATATGCTTTATTTGTTATCTAATGTTTATAAATATGTTTAGAGAAGTCACTTTAGCTGGTTTAGTACATTAGTACATTGGCCTTGAGAGGGGGATAGAATGGATAGAGAGCTGACTCTACTCAGGATGTCCCAGGTTCACATCCCAATTCTGCCAAATGCTGGGAGCAAGAGAACAAACCTCTCCATGCCCAAAGCAGCTCTCAAACCATTGCAGAGAAGATCCTAATCTACCTTGGAAAAGAGAGTTTTCTCTTCAGTGAAGTCACAGAGTCAGTTCTTGACCCAGTCTGTGAAACTAAACATCACTGTCTGCCCTTCAGGAATATCAAGTAAATAAGTGGGTTACTACTACCAAAAGATCTGTAAATCCCATCATGCTGTGGCCCTCCTACTGTTCTGAACTATTTTTTTGTTCTCTGAAACCCTGAGCTACCTCCAGCTGGCCACAGTGCAACAGCACCTCCTTCAGAGGAGAAGGTGCTAGTAGTGTTCCCTCGCTTCTGGCCGGTTTCTCCAAGTTGTGGCAAATCTTTGAAGAGGTTGAATTCTGGGTTCCCCTGAAGATCTGCTCTTGGTGGCTTTCTCAACTGGTTGCTGTAATGGACTAGTGCCCTGCACAGTGGCAGAGTATAGCATAGATAACAGGTTTTTCCCAGATATGGGAGGGTCCACATAGAAAGCAGATTTTCATGGAGTTAAAACGCTCTCATTTTCCCTCCTTTGCCTGTGGATTTTTTCAGCACTTTTGAAGAACAAAGCTATTAGTAGCTTCCATACAGTTTATTTACAACTCCTGAAAGAGTTAAGCTAATTTCTTTTCAAAAACTGTCTACTCTGGCATCAGAAAATATTGCCTGAATTTTCCTTAAAACCCAAAGATAAAAATGATGATACCTTTGTCAATAATTTACTTCTTACAAAAAAGACTTAGATAGTAGCATATTTTTTAATATGTAGAGTTACTTGTCTATGCAGTTTTTAATTTACAATCTCCTAACTGATATTTCTAAAAATGAGCAATCAGAAACCTTATGTGTGGTTTTTGTTACATGCCATTGAAATAAGTTTGTTTTATCAATTGCAGCTGCGTTAACTTGGCACAATTCATTTGTCATGACTCATTTTGCAGCTATTATTGCTAAACAGAATGTTTTTCTGAGGTAGTGTGGGGTTTAAAGCAATTACACACAAGAGGCTAATCTATCAATGTTCAAACAACTGTGAAATTTTTGAAATGGGAAAGATTTACATTAAGAACTTCTGGATAGTTTCATGAATTGCAAATATTTTTGTTCAGCACAATTGTGTTTTTAAAGCTGTATGCTCGTTAGAGGCAGATCCCAATATGGGCTGGGATCATGTCAAACAGCTGTATGAATGTGTGTGAGGTATGTGAAAGTACACTTAATGCTTCACTAGTTCCTACACACATACTCCCTAGCTCAAATCTGCAGGTTGTCCAGAGATTAAAGTTCATTTGGGGAGATTAAGTATATATTCTAACAAAAGAATGCACAACAGAAAAATGACCTTCAATTAAAGTATCATTTTGTCACTTTACAATTTAGTTTTTATAAAGCACTATGGAAAGCATTTTGCAAATATGCCAGTACTCTCTCACTCACAGCCCTGTGAGATACCTAATGTTATCTCTTTCAGGTTTCTCATGTGAATAAGAGAAGTGATTTGCCCAGTGTCACAATAAAAAAGTAACTTTTCAGAAATCTGAAATTTTGGCTTCTACTTCATTAAACTATATGAAATTATTAGAAAAACCCCCAGGTAGAATCCTCTTAACAAAATAGAACCACTCTATGAGCGTGTCATTTGATTCAGGAGAGAGAAATAAAAGTACACTTTAATATTTCTTTGTAGTTTTCTAATACCTCATGTTGGTTGCTTTTTTCAGAGTCCACATAAGAATGGGACTCTCTTCTGTCCACCGGCCAACTGCAGAGTATCCCCTACCTCCTCTCCAAGCATCATTCCTTTGTATCTGCTGCCAGAGCCACGGTGCCATTCTACTCCAAGGACTAACTTTCTAAAATTCCGCTCCTGGGGCGACATCTAGTCGCTCAGCATCCACTTTGTGTCTTTAAACTGTGTAGGACTCTGTAATCTTTGTAGTTATTTCTGAGAAAATATAATGAAGCATTTCACTTTTTAAATTCAAAACAATTTAATAAAATGAGCTGGGTAAATGAGCCCAATCCAAAATCCATTTCTCATTTGCCACCACAACTATTGTTTCCACTCAATAGTTTTGCTGTCATACCAGGTGTTTTTTTGATTTCATCAAGTCATATTGAGGTTGGTTTCATTTCTCCTGAATTGGAGATTGCCTTTTCTTCAGGGCATGGTTTCTGATGAGGAGTAAATGATGCCTGTGGCCTGCTGATACATCTCCCAGACCTCAAGGAACTCACAGGATTGCTAGAAGATCTGTTTCTACTGTTAGTTTCTCATACCGAAGAAGCTCATTGGAAAGATAATGTATAATGCTATTTGTTTTTAATGTAGCACTTATTACTAAATGAACCAGTATTTCATGTGATTTCCCGTTACCTTGATTCTCATCCGAGAATTTTATATCATTACTGCATTGCCATGAACATTGGGAGGATGTAGTATGTGTTGTTTATTTTATTAAAACTATGTAAGCACAATAAAGTGGATGCTAAACCATCAAACCTATAGACATCCTTGCTCTGTCCCTTGATGTGTAACAAGCAAGTGTAATGAATATTTTCCTTATGGCTTTATTATAAATATAACTTATGGGGAAAATAATTTGGTAGGAATACTACTGTATGTGCTTATTTTTAACTATTTCCACTAGCAAGACTTATGAATCTTAAACCTTTCTTGAATTCAGTATTCAGGATGCACATAGATCTTGTAATTAGTTCAGGTAAAATAACATGAATGTTTCCTGAGTAAAATTCCCCAAAATCTAAGTTAATATTTGTTTTCTACCTACTTTCTTCATGACAGTGTTTCCCAAGACCTTGAAATTAAGTTAATCATTATGGCTTGAGAGCATTGTTCTTTGGAAAGAGCTAAGGGATTTACTAGAAAAGAATGGAAGAATTTAAAGTTCTACTTTCAGTGATATTGTAGGTGCTAATACTGGAGCTAATCTTCCAGATTTAATTTCTTTTATGAATTTGTTAGTCATTCACCTAAATCCCAGAGGCTTAATATTTTAATTGTATAAAACCCTTTTTGTTTTTCTATAGCTTGTAACAGTATGTTTGTCTGCCTTTCACACCCATTGCAATAACTTTGCCCAGATATTAATGCATTAGTAAAACTTTTCTTAAATAAATTGTCTCTGTTATATTTGCTTGATAGTTTTGTGGTAAATCTCATTTGATAATGTTTTATATCTTCTTAATTGTTTCTTTTAAGGTATTTCATGATGCCTGAGTTTTTCCATTTTGATTTAAAAAATATATATTTCCTGGGGCAACTAGGTGGTTCAGTGGATTTGGAGCCAGGCCTAGAGACAGGAGGTCCTGGGTTCAAATTTGACCTCGGGTACTTCCTAGTTATGTGACCCTGGGCAAGTCACTTTAACCTCAGTTTCCTAGCCCTTACCTCTCTTCTACTTAGGAACCAATACTTACTTAGTATTGATTCTAAGACAGAAGGTAAGACTTTTAAAATAATAATAATAGTTCCTTATGTTTATTTAGCACTTTATACTTTTCATCTCTTTCATATAAGTTAACTTATCAAAATCTTAGCTCAGTGAACAGCCAAAAATGCTGCAGTGAAAGAGTCTTAGTGTGATTAGTTACACTGGGGAGTAATGGGAATATTTCATAATACTCGATAGCCTATGCTTTGATAGGCCATATTATGTGTATTATCATCCCACTTAAGGAAGTTTTATCACCCTAAGTTTAAGCTGCTTCTTCATCCAAAATATCACTATATTTAGACACAAGAAATTGAAGTTAAGACCTTAGGTAAATTACTTTCAATATGATGGGTTTAGAATTAAATCATTTCTCTGGATCTAAGTTCTGGTAGGAGCCATAGTTTGTATCAGTATTAACAATGATTTTTCACTTATTTAAATATAGCTTCCAATAAAGTCCTTCTTTGTTACCACTATGGCATGAAGGTGAGCTGGGATCCTTGAAGGTTGTATCAACAAGGGTATAATCTCTAGCAGGTTAACTGGAAAGGTTCTAAGTACAATACCAAAGTTGAGCTTTCGAGCATAGCTGTAGTTGTTTTAAAATGTCTCATCACTAGAAGTTGGCCACCAGGTGACCTTTTTTTTGGCCATGGGATGTTCATGATTATCTGCCGAAGAATGGAGAGGTCGAATTGTTTGATGGTGAGCCCACATTGACAAAAATCACCAGTCTTTGAAGTGCATAAATGTAGGGAGAAAATGCAACTGTGCTTGAAACAAACTTCAGGGATGAAGAGAAATGACTTAAGAGGATGTCATACCATTGTCTAGTCTAGACACTTGAGGATTAAGCCTCTCTTATATTACACAGTCTACCTTTGCTAGTCAAGGAATCTTCAGTCAGAATTTCTGAGACCCTAAATATTGTTTTGTACCCCACAGAAATCTAATGCCAACTAGTGTGAGAAGAGAAACGATTTCTATGATTCATTCTCAGTGAGAGTTTACTAGCAGAGGCACTAAAGAACTATTCTTCAGACTCTTGGGTTGTGTATTGGAAGGGTAAATATCCTTAGGCTCTAGAGCAGTAATTCCCAAAGTGGGCGCCACCGCCCCCTGGTGGGTGCTGCAGTGATCCAGGGGGGCAGTGATGGCCACAGGTGCATTTATCTTTCCTATTAATTGCTATTAAAATTTTAAAAATTAATTTCCACAGCGCTAAGTAATATTTTTTCTGGAAAGGGGGCTGTAGGCCAAAAAAGTTTGGGAACCACTGCTCTAGAGCAAGGAAAATGAGAGTACACTGGTTTTCATTTCTGTAAAGAAATTTAGAATTATAGTTGTTATAAACAAAAAGGGGAGCCTGGGGAGATATAGATATACAGTGATGTGAGTGTATCTATCTGTATTCTCCCTAGTTGCAGATGATGGAGGAACACCAACCCCGATCACCCTTGATAGTTGTTATAATTTCCCCTTTCCTCTAACAGTTGCCCAATGAGGACCCTCAAGGTTAGATGGATGGGTAGCCCTTTCAGGTCCAACCTGGGATTGGATAAATTAATATAGGACTTTGATTTGCCTTGGATCACGTTTGATATCTGACTGTGTTGACTCCCTCCCCAAGGGTCATGATATAAAGACCACTCAGGAAGGTACTTGTTAAACTCACTTTATCTATAATCAGGGAAAGAGTAAACAGGACAAGGATTGGGGATTGGAGACCCTATCGACCTAATGTTATAACTAGTCAACAATCAGGACTGGAGGCTATTGATCTAGTAGAAGCTGGAACTTTATTCTCCACTACACCTCTGGCCCAGCCTGGCCACAGCCAAGCCACAGAATAGGGACTGCTATTGATGCAGCTGTGTTGGTGATCTTATTCTCTCAGATTATTCACTACCAGTGTTTGGTGATGCACTAGCTCTCACAGTCTAAAGGAAATATTCAGATTCTTCCTACCCTCTTTTTTATAAACCTCCCAGCCTCCCTTCACCACTCAGAGACCTAGAGACCTAAAGAGCTAGAAAGACCAAGAGGCCTAAAGACCTAAAGAGCTCAAAGACCCAAAGACCCCTTTCAAGTGGCTGTCAGGGGAATTTATACTGCCAGGCCAACCAACACTTGCCCTTGGCTCACAGCACCTGGGAACATTCCATGTCTTCCAACTGCCTTCCCTGTCATTCAAGGTGGCATCCATCATTTCCCAGGATATGAATATAACATGGTATGGGCTGACTAAAAGGATTACTGCTAGGCATATACCCCAAGGTCATTGACAAAAGGAAAAGCAATTTATTTCTCTTTTACCAAAACATGTAAAGCAACTCTTTGTGATCACAAAGAACTAGAAATAGATACCTATCAACTGGAGAATGGCTACTGTTGTGAGGAAGATTAGTTAATAAGTAATTAAGTATTAAGGTTGACCTAGCAGGAAGGCTGGTGCATTCTAGGATGGAATGAAGGGGCAGGAAGTGTGTGTGCCCTGAGAGACTCTATTAGTGGTGGGCAAACTGTTGCCAGCCCAGGGAGATCTCAGACCCTGCTTCCTGATTTCCTTGGGATCCTGAGTGGAAGTGGATTTCCAGCAAGAGGAGAACACCAACAGAGCAGAACCAAGCAGAGGAGGAGTTTGAGACCTGGTGGACAGCACCTCAAGTTCACTCACTCTACTTGGTATCTTGGACCACCTAGGATTTTGGCATCCTGTGAACCTCTTTGGAAAACTGAGAACCCTCAAAGCCGCCCCTCTGATCAATAGCTGTGCTGTTCAAGTCTGGCTGGTACCAGGCTTGAATCAGCTTCCCAGAGACTGCACTGCTCCTTGGGCCCTGCCTGCTTAGATCACTAGATTAGAGTAGGGAAATCCTCCCCTTGCCCCTGTGGGTTTGTCTTTTAGGGTTTAAGTATAGAAATCCCTTTCCCACCTCTATTTTAGTTAAATATAATTAAACTTGTTAAAACCTTTACCTGCCTGTTGGTGTTCAAAGTCTCTGGCCCAGTGGTGGCAGTTGGTCAACAGTCCCTTTGTCAGTTAGGAGCAGCTTAGCTGTTCTGGTCTCCCTGTCCTGGTCCTGTCTCTCCTAAACCCCAGTGTGTGTATCCACAATCATTTAGATTTATTATAATATCCCTGGTGTCTCCATTATTTATTATCTTTTCTACACTACACAGTACTTTGCTATTTGCAGGAGTTACAAATAGAAAACCTATATAGTCCCTGCTCTCAAAGAGCTCGGGTTTCAAAGGCTTGTCCGGCTTGTCCGATGGTAATTTTCAATGTTTTTCTCACTGATAAAATTATATTCAATTCTAACATTGAACCATTTGATAATGTCAGTGACTTTGGTAGCAGTATTTTCTGGATTCTTCAGTATAGTAGCCAGATTGTATTTCTAAGGATTGATTTCCTGGATGGTGGCATCAGGGGCACTACTGTTCTCAAAGTACTGGGCTTATAGTCCTGAATTGTCTCCAGTGAAGTCTGAGAAGAAATATTGGTTGAAGGGATAGTGGTGGTTGGTTTCTCGACATACACGCATGAATATAATCAATACAGAGAAGTAGAGTGTCATACTGTCAACCTTCTTTGATATATTTATTGGTTACTTTTGTTGAACTCATTTTTTTATTCCTTTTTAAAGATTATTTTAAGGGATGGCCCTCAAAGAAGGAAATAGTGGGAAATGATGATGTAAAAACAATAAAAATGCATTTTTAAAATATATAAAATACAACATAGCCTAAAAACAAATAGTTCACTGTTTTCTGGAGCCCATAAGCCTTAAGATTTGAGGATTCAACTGAGGTAGTAAGTGGGACAGAGGAACAGGAGATGGATTGCATTCACAACTACCTAAGTAGTTACTTGGGCAAATAATGAGCTACCCTCCAACTCACACTTTTCCCTTTTTATGACACCATAAAAACCATTGACATAGCTAATTTATTATGTTAATAAATCTTGGCTATGATTGAAAATGAAAATATTTTTCAAGATGTTTATTTTGTTCTTGAATCTCTTAAATTGCCTCTTTGTATTTAGCTTTCTGATAGAACTTCATTTTTTTTTTAAGAAAGTTTCCACTTTTCAAAATTCTCTAAGGAGCCAATAAAACCATGACTGATACTTTATACATAACTGAGGCCTGTGCTACGTCTTTCCTCTGTATACAATTGAAATAAGAAGCAGTGTGGAAAAAGTACTGGTTACCCTTTAGAAATACATCACATGAACAAGACAAGCTTTTAACCTAAACTCAAGAAAAACTAATCCATGAGAATTAATAGTGAATAAAATGGGGAAAGAATGTTCTTTCCTTAAACTTTTGCTCCATCTCCAGGCACACAGAAATTTTGTGCTCAGATTATTAAGAAAAGAGCTTATATAGAGAAGCATGTTTTCTTTAGGAATTGCTAGACCCTTCATCCTTCATGCTTATTAGAGGGAGGATAAAATGACAAACAACTTCAATTATTTCTGACTTGGCTTCAGTTTGAGAAAATCAAGTAGATATGAAAGGTTTCATTCTTCCCTTCTAAAGAGCTACAGTGAGTTACTCAAATGGACATTGATAGGATTGCTGATAACTACTTTATTAGACATTTTGCTTGAGTACACAGAAAGCAGAACGTGCATGGGCTATCAAATATCTGACAGATTACTTATTTTTCATGAATTACTGGTTAGAAGCCTTGAGCAGCAAGCATGAATTTTGGAATAACTTGTGAAATCAATATATTTTACCATCAAAAGTAGTAGGCTATAGATTGATTAAGTTATAAAAATACAGGTGTTGATTGGCTTTCCCCATGCTAATCTTTTATACAGGAGGAATGGACTAGACCTGTGATTTCTTTGGAATAGGGAACTCACCTGTGACAAAACTCCCCCTAATGCAAGTTGTCACCATTTCTGAAACTTAAAGTCTTAAAGTTGTCTAGAGCACTTAGAAGTAAAGTCCAGGATCTCATGGTCAGGCTGTGTCAGAGGAGGAATTGGAAGCCAAGTCTTCTTGGCTTCCAGGCCACCTCTATCCGCTATGCCATGCTGTCTTTCTCACCTACCCCAAAAGATGCAAGGTTTGAGATTACGTAAAATTAAAATTCTGTACAGTGGATTCTCTGATGTAAATTTCTCATAAACTAGGACAACCTCCCAGCGCTCCTCACCACCAAAAAGCAGGTATTTTTCAGGGAAAAGAATTGCTTTTGATAGTACTAAGGATAAAAGACTACATTAGGAAGCTATAGAACATTATGGAATCTTGAGGATCCACCCTACAAAAGATTCCCAAAAGAAACTGAACCAGAGAATTCAGGAGCCATTACCAAAAAGCAAAACAAAACAAAAAAACACAAGTTTATGCTAACAAGACTTTCATATTAATGGACTTTATGAATAGGCATCCTACAAGTAGGAACTCATTTAACTTAGGCACTCACTTTGTTACCCCAGTGGAAGAATCTTTAATGTTTGGGTTCATAAATCACTTT
Source organism: Gracilinanus agilis (assembly GCF_016433145.1). Taxonomy (NCBI): domain Eukaryota; kingdom Metazoa; phylum Chordata; class Mammalia; order Didelphimorphia; family Didelphidae; genus Gracilinanus; species Gracilinanus agilis. The sequence continues at coordinate 166,939,446 of NC_058131.1, read as the reverse complement.
GTCTTTGAAGAATTTCTTTTCCTTTCTCCTTACAAAGCTTTCTTAAAGAAAAAAAAATCCAAAATACCTTAAAAATCAGAAATCTGAAGCCACAGGTCCCCAGAGCTAACTTCCTTGATCTTAATGTTTCTGTTCATGTACATGCTCCCTTACCTCGTATTTTCACAGACCAGTTTATTGCCAGGAAATGAATGTAATAATTTGTACTGAAAATGTTTTTGCAATTACACTTCTGGGGGCAACCAATTGCTGAACAACCTAACTGTATAACCTCAGATCCTGTGGTATATAGGGGGCTCAGAAACATGGATGTCATTTGACATTTTCTTTCCAATTAAAGAAATGATGTGTATAGCTTTTGCACATCTGTGTGTGTCTCATACAATGTGCAAGTGTTTCATTTACTCTAATACCTGTGTTCTCAAATACTTAAAGGATTTGTGTTGGAAAAAGGGACCTTGTTGGAGAAAGGTAAATGTCTAAGTAAGAAATGAGAAGTGATTGAATTACCCAGGTAGCAAAAGAAGGAAAAGGCCAGATCGGGTACATTTTTAAAATTACTATTAAAAGATTTTCATTTTATATTCACATGTGAATGTAAAGGAGTTAGGTCAATAACTGAGGCAAATTTCAATTTATCATGCATATTATTTACCTATAATGTACCACATGCCTTCATTGTGTCTGGATATACAGAACTCAGTGTGTATATGATTGAAAATTGGTGACATTCTTAATGTTTCAGGGGGAAATAAATAAAGCATTTTTTCTAAATGCACCTCAGTTGCTAACTTACCCTTGGAATATGGTAAGATTGCCCAAATGTGTTAAACAAAACTGAACTTTTCCAGTCTTGCCTAAGAAACCAATACTCCAAAAAGAGGAGGGAAATGGAACGACTTACCATAGGACCATTACCAAACCCAGAATACAAAGAAAGTGGAGATGCAAATTTTTTTAAAAACCTACAATCATTATCAGATTTTTCTGAGGGAAAATTTCTATAAAAATAAGAGTAAAAAGCTTACTAATATAGTATAGATTCTTAGGTAACTATCCCAACTCTCTCTTGCACGAAGTCCTCAGAGTATGGCCGACATGGCCACTATATCCTTTAAAGGCTCTAAGGCAGTGATGGTGAACCTTTTAGAGATGGAGTGCTGAGCCTCACCCCCATCCCCCAGACCATTTCCATGCCCCCTCCACCAAGTGCCAGGCACACCCATCCTCCCTTTATCCCAAGCAGGGGAAAGAGAAAGAGCTCCCATTGTGCTTCCGGGCAAAGGAGAGGGTGAAGTGAGGAATGTCCTCAGCAAGTAGAGAGGGGGAAGGGAGTGGGTTGAATGCTCTGCTCCCCTCTAGCTCTTCTGCCTATGTGCCACCCACCTTCCCCCCTGTACACTCCCACTGGCTGCTGGACAGAGGGACAGGGCATGTGAAAAAATGACAGCAGGCATGGTGGAAAGGGGTAGAGGAGCAGCTTCACCCAAGTCCCTCTGCCTTTCTAATAATAAACTGGGGAGGGGGTATGGCTGCATGCCCACAGAGAGTGCTCTGCATGCTATCTTTGGCACTTGTGCCATAGATTCACCATCACTGCTCTAAGGATAATGCTGAGGGATTGGATTTTTTATTGTTGTTTTGTCTTTTAGTGCTATATAGTTCATGATCCAAACTGTGTCCTTCCCCCAGGATTATCCCTGAAATAAATTATTTAGCCAGACTTAATTAGATTTGAGAAAGGTATATATACTAAGGGGTAGAGTAAGAACTGTTGGTACAAACCTTTCCCAAAAATATCTGTGATGCTCTTATAATGCCATACAGAATCCAGGGGTAAGTGGGCCCAAGCATAGGGCTCATTTGACAAAGAGTGCAATTCACAGCCCCTGGAAGGCTTTTAGCTGAAGTCCTCAAGATGTTCTCTTTTGGTATGATGTAGCTTTTTTGCTTTTTTTTTTGGCTGAACTTTTTGTAGAACCTCAAATCCGTTTGTAGTCTGCCCATAGGTCTCAAGAAAGACCTTGCTACCCAAGTCCCTATCATTCTGGGAATGCCAGTGGACTCCAAATGAAGTCCAAATCCTCCAACTTTCTGGAGCTCACAGGGTCACCTTGGAGACCAAAGTAAGGCTAAGGCTCCTCCCCTGCAAGAAATTCTTTTTCAAGGGTGGAATCCTTATCTCTCTATTGCCACACAGTCAGATTCCCTATTCTAACCAGCTCAGGGGCTTGTTATAGGCCCCTAAGGGAAGGACCAAGTTCCTCTACAATTAAGCAGACTTCTTGTAGAATGGGGAGTTTTCCAGGCCATGTTCACATCTAGTGAACAAATCCAAATGTGTCCTCACCTGACAAATGTTTTGGAGAATAGCATCTTATCTATTATTCTACCTTGACATTTACATGTAGCTTTTTTTGTGTTCCAAGTGATCCCAAAGTAGCATAGATTTTAATATGACCCAAATTATTTTACTCATAAGAGAAATATAGCTATATCTCTGGAGTTATGTGCAGAGCATAAAAATCTTATTTTTTAAAAAGCTTAAAATGTCTTTAAAATGTGTTGAAATTTAGGGACAGCTAGTGAGTACAATAGATAGAGTTAGAAGTCCTTGAGTTTAAATTCAGTCTACACTCCTAGCTGTGTAACCCCGGGCAAGTCACAACCCCAATTGCCTAGTCCTAACTGTTCTAATTCTTGGAATTGATACTTAGAATGAATTCTAAAACAGAAAATATGGGTAAAAAAACTAGAGATTTCAACATACAGGGTGGGAATTTTTTCAGAACAACCGATTTCATAGAGAATTCCAATTAGGAAATTGATGAATCATTTAAACAAATGACCAGAATCCAAGTTATGTATTTAAGTGAAATCTTCTGCAGCCCACCACACACAGAATTACCAAATTAGGTAATTAAAAAATCATTCATCATCCAATACACTATTTCTTACTGAATTTGGATTTCCACTTACTCCTCCCTCTATCATTACTTGACCTTGGTGTTGAGCCCAGAGAATAATACTTGTAGCCTTGTACAAGTTTATTATGAATCACAGAGAAATAACTTGTAGATTCACACAAGTACAAAAGGAGAAGAACAAATAACAATTCTTTGTTTATAAGATGGTGGGATGATCCTCAAATTTACAGTCTCAAAAGTAACCTCTAAGGACAAAGTTGAAAATCAGACTGCATTTTTGGCAAAATTAAATTGCTTAACAGCAAAGATAAGTCCAAAGAGAGAATGCATGGGACATACATCTTATATTCTTTTCACCCCCAAAATAGAGGGAAATCCACTTTAATTTCATCCCTTACCAAATTCCATGGTTCCTTTGCAAATTTTGCAGACTGGAGCTGGTTAGCAGTTCACAAAAATGGCAGCTGCACCCAGCAAGGCCATAACAGACCAAATGATTCAGTGCTCTGGTTCTTGTTTCAAAAAATACCAACTCCAGGGGACGATTAACACAATTTCATGGCCACAGTGTAAAAATATTTTCTGCTGAAAAGCTGATCTAAAGCATAACCTGAAAAGCTAACAGTTTCCATCACTTTGGGATGCCCTTAAGGTGGAATCATAACATCTGCCCTAAACTAACTTGAAGTTAACACAATAATCGGATATCCATATGTGACAGAGTGTAATTAATCAATCCATCCTTTCATATGCCTTCTGATCAGAAAGGATAATTAACTAAGATCTTTAGCTTCACTAATGGGAAAACTGTAACTATTCCAAAGAATTTACTGGAGAACTAGTCAATTGCGTAAAACTTAACTAAGTGCCAGGAAGTTTTCAAGATTTCATTCATGCTTGAAATGGAAAAACTATCATATGTCAACCCAGGTTATCCAACCCTCTTTATTTAGAGTTTTTATAGCTAAGGAGATATATATTCCCTAGAAGCCCCCTATAGGAAAGAAAAGAAAATGCTCGTATTTAAACCTTATAGTACAGGTTACCTTTCCAGGGCAATGATTCTTTTTTTTTTTTTTTTTTTTTTTTTTTTTTACATTTTTAAACCCTTAACTTCTGTGTATTGGCTCCTAGGTGGAAGAGTGGTTAGGGTGGGCAATGGGGGTCAAGTGACTTGCCCAGGGTCACACAGCTGGGAAGTGTCTGAGGCTGGCTTTGAACCTAGGACCTCCCGTCTCTAGGCCTGACTCTCAATCCACTGAGCTACCCAGCTGCCCCCATGGGCATTGATTCTAATTAGAAATTTTGGGGCAACAACATTTTGTAGAATGAAGCCTATTATGTCTTACCATGAAGTCCAAGTTGGACTATTGGACGCCAGACAAGGAAGCCACTGATGAAGCAGAAATGTGCCTGAATTCAATTCAATGTATTTCTTCTAAGAAGGGAAAAAGTTTATGATCTCCAGCAAAAAAAAAAAAAAAGAAGAAGCTTTTAGCCCTTGCCCTTCTGTATAAAATTGTTACTTAGAACACAAAGGAAGGCTTTAAAAAGGGGGCAGTGGAGACAACTAGGAGGCACAGTGGATAGAGCACCAGGCCTGGAGTCCAGAGGATCTGAATTGAAATCTGACCTCAGACACTTTCTAGTTGTATGACTCTGGGCAAGTCAACCCCATCGCCCAAGCCCTTGCCCTTTTTTCTTAAGAGTTGTTACTAGAAAAGAAGTTAAGGGTTTAAAAAGGGGTGGGGAGGGAAGAAGCTTTGTATCTGTTCTAAATTTCCCAAGGCATCATGTTGGGTACTGGGAACACAAAGAAAAAAAATGAAACAATCTCTGCCCTCATCAAACTTACATGCAATTTATAACATATAAAGAGTTGTTTGCATTTTGTCTTCTCCCCATCATACCATGAGTGCCTTGAGAGCACAGACTGTCTTTTGCCTTTCTTTGTATCAAGTTCTTAGCACAATGCCTTAGTAAATATTTATTGGTTGACATTTTACTAGTAATAAAAAGATAATCCGAGGAAGGAGGAAGCTTTAACAACTGAGGGATCAAGGAAGTTTTGCATTAGAAGGAAATACATGATCTGAACTTTGAAGAAAGATAAAGGAGAGACACAAGAAGGAATGCATTTCAAACATGGGAGATAACCACAGCATATGCACAGAGGTGGAAAACTGATCATCAAGTTTAGACAATTGCTAGTAGTTCAGTTTGGCTAAAGCATAGGGCATGGAATATGGAATATGGAATGAGGCTGGAAAAGTAGATTGGAGCCAGACGGTGGATGGTCTTAAATGCCATGTTGAGTTTATTATTTAGAAGCAATAGGGAGCCCCAGAAGTATTTTTTTAGCAAGAGAACAACATGGTCAGACCTAAGATTGAGGAAGACTATATTAATATTGCTTAGGAAGTCAGAAAGAACGGAAGTAAAGAAATCAAATGAGAGCTTATTTCAACTTTGCAGGTGAGAATTGATGGACCCTGTACTAGGGTTGGGAGCCATGAGATCTAGTTCAACTCTACCATTTTGCATTTGGAGAAACTGAGACCTAGAGAGGTTCATTAAATTATCTAAGTTATATAAGCAGCAAGTTGTAACTGGAGGCAGGATTTTAACCAGAGCCTCTGACTTCAAATCCAGGGTAATGGCTATGTCTGTGATGAAAAAGAATCAGGCACAAAAAAATGTTATGGCAATGAAATCAACAGCTAGTTGTTCATTTGTTTCAAGCACATTCGACTCTCCATGAGCATTTTGGGGTTTTCTTTCTACTGCAGTGGTTTGTCATTTCCTTCTTCAGCTCATTTTTCAGATGAGTAAACTGAGGCAAACAGGGTTAAATGACTTGCTCAGGGTCACACAGCTAGTGTCTAAGGCCAGATTTGAACTCAGGAAGATGAGTCTTCTTGACATCAGGTCCATCACTATCCACAATCAACAAGATTTAGTAATATATTGGACAGAAGTGGGTAAGAAATAGTTGGTTTCTAGGATGGTTTCTAGAATTACAGTGGTTCTAAGGTTATGAACCTGGATAGCTGGGCAAATGATAGTACCTTCCACAGAAAAAGGGGACCTTAATAAAGGTAGTTGAGTTTGAGGGACATCCATTCCACTTTGTAAAATGTTAAGGTCAAAATGCCAAAGGGTCATCCAGGTCTAAATATCCATCAGACAGTTGGAAAGGCAATACTGGTGTTCAAGTGAAATATATATATATTTGACAGTTGAAGCCAGCAATTATAATTGAACCCATTAGGACTAATGAAATAATTAAGAAAGAGTGGAAAGGAAGGGGAAATAAAGATAGCAAGGAAAAGAGACAAAGTAGGCAAAGAGGAGGGAGAAAAAGTTCTTTGGATTTAGCAATTAAGACTTTCTTGACAACTTTGGAAAGAACAGTTTGTGTCTAAGAACAGATTGCATGGAGTTGAAAAATGAGATGGAGAGGATGCTGAAGTAAAGGCAATCAGAATAGACTCATCTTTCTAAAACTTGACATGGAAAAGAAGGAGAGATTTTGGAAAATACCTTGAGGAGACTGTAGAGTCAAGTGAAGGCTTCTAAAAAGACAAGAGACCTGGGTGTATTTGTAGGCAGAAAGAAATAGAGAGAAACCGAAGATGAGAGGAAGAGAGATAATTTTTTTTTTATTTTTAACAATATTTTTTATTTGTCCCCAATTACATGTAAAAACAATTTTAATATTTTTTTAATTTTGAACTCCAGTTCTCTCTCCTTCCCATGTTCCCTCCTGTACACACTCCCACCTGTTCCCCCTCTCTCAGAGACCATAAGCAATCTAATATAGATTTTACATGTGCAATTGTATAAAACCTTTCCCCATATTAGTCATTTTGTGGAAAAATTTTCGAAGAAGAAAAAAGAGAAAGTGAAATATGGTATGTTTTGGTCTGCATTCAAAATCCATCAGTTCTTTCTTTGCAGGCAAATGGGATTTTTCATCATAAGTCTCTGGGATTGTCTTGGATCAATGTTTGGCAGAGAATAACCAGGTCCTTCACAGTTGTTCATCAAAAAATGTTGCTGTTAATGTGTACAGTGTTCTTCTGGTTCTGCTCACTTCCACTTTGTATCAGTTCATATAAGTCTTTTCAGTTTTTTCAAAAACATCCTGCTCATCATTTCTTATAGCACAATAGTATTCCATTACAATCATATGCCACAACTTGTTCAGTCATCCCTCAACTGGTGAACATTCCTTCAATTTCCAGTTCTTTACTACCACAAAAGCATAAATCTTTTTGCACAAATAGGTCCTTTCCCTTTTTTTAAAAAAAATCTCCTTGGGATATAGATTTAGTAGTATTACTAGATCAATGAGTACATAAATTTTTACAGTTTGGGGCATGGATCCAAATTGTTCTTCAGAATGGTTGGATTAGATCACAACTCCTACAACAATGTATTAGTGTCCCAATTTTCCCACATCCCCTCCAACATTTCTTTCATATTAGCCAATCTGATAGGTATAACCTGGTATCTCAGAGTTGTTTTAATTTTCATTTCTCTAATCAGTAGTGATTTAGAGCATTTTTTCATATGATAATAGATGGCTTTAATTTCTTTATCTGAAAATAGCCTGTTCATATCTTTTGACCAGTTATCAATTGGAGAGTGACTTGTATTTTCATAAATTAGACTCAGTTCTTTATGTATTTGAGAAATGAGACCTTTATCAAAGATACTTGATGCAAAAAAAAAAAATTCCCCCAGTTTTCTGCTTTTCTTCTAATCTTGGCTACATTCCATTTGTTTATGCAAAGTCTTTTTTAATTTAATATAACTTAAATTATCTATTTATATATCTTGTAATGTTTTCTGTCTCTTATTTGGCCATAAATTCTTCCCCTATCCAGATCTGACAACTAAACTATTCCATGCTTCCCTAATTTGCTTATGGTATTGCCTTTTATATCTAAATCATGTATCCTTGTTGACCTTATCTTGATATACCATGTGAGATGATGGGCTATCACTGCTCTCTGCCATGCTATTTTCCAATTTTTCCAACAGTTTTTGTCAAATAGTGAGTTCTGATCTCAAAAGATTAGACCTTTTATCAAACATTAAATTATTATGGCCATTTATTACTAGGTTTTGTTTACCTAATCTATCCCACTGATCCACCTCTCTGTTTCTTAGTCATTACCAGACTGTTTTGATGATTACTACTTTGTAATACAATTTGAGATCTGATACTGCTAGATCACCTTCCTAAAATGGTGATTCCAAGGAAGAAATAATGAGAATAAAAAATGTTTCTCATGTGTGTGCATAATTCTGAAGTGGCAGCTTGGTTGCTCAGTGGATAGAGCTCCAAGCCAGGAAGACCCAAGTTTAAATCCAGTCTCAGATACTAGCTGTGTAACCCTGGGCAAATCACTTAAATCTGTTTACCTCCATTTCTTCATCTGTAAAAAATGAACTAGAGAAGGAAATGGCAGACCACTCCAGTATCTTTGCCAAGAAAAACTCAAAAAGGATCACAAAGACTCAGACACAACTGAAATGACTGAACATCAAACAAATATTATTATGAGAGCTCGTCAAGGTAAATGTTCTCTAAAGCTTATCTCCAGAGTCAGAAAAGGCTTTTAGTTCCTATGATGATAAAATTACAGATCTTTCCAGTATCCTTATAATAGGTAGGAAGAGAAGGATAGGGGGAGTAAACTGCATTTTTCTAGAAGGGACTTTGAGGTAGCTAAGGTTTGACTAAATCTGATGAGTTTCCTCATTTTAAGAAAAATTGGTTTTTGGGGGCAGCTAGGTGGCTCAGTGGATTGAGAGTCAGGCCTAGAGACGGGAGGTCCTAGGTTCAAATCCAGCCTCAGATACTTCCTAGCTGTGTGATCCTGGGCAAGTCACTTGACCCCCATTGCCTACCCTTACCACTCTTCTGCCTTGGAATCAATACGCAATATTGACTTCAAGACAGAAGGTAAGGGTTTAAAAAAAAATTGATTTTAAGAAAAGGAATTACTTCTCTAAGGATACACTGGAAGTCACTGTTGAAGCTCAGAAATAAAACCAACTTTTCTGGTTCCCAGTAATCATTGTTCTAGCTAGAAGATCCCTCTCTTATAGATTGCTTTTCTCAGGTTAATACTAGACTCATTCAAAAGAAAAAAAAAATGCCACTTTGATGCTAACTATGAGGCGGCATATAAAACATAGCAGTTAAAAAAGGGACTTAAAGTGCAGCTATCAAAGATGTAACAACACTTCAAGTGAACACCCTGGAATCCCTTAAATTCTTTACACAGAACAAATAGGACTTATCGGGGCTGTCCCGGGATTTATTTATTTGAATAATGTAGTAATAAATTGAGGCTATAGTACCATCAATGAGATGGCAGGTACATAGGAACATTGACACACTAAGGAGCCATTCCTCTTTGACCATTGAAAAATATTGAGCTCTGAAACAACCACACCAATGCAACTATCAATAATATGGAAATAGGTCTTGATCGATGACACGTGTTAAAACCAGTGGAAATGTGTGTCGGCTATGGGAGGGGGGTTAAGGGGAAAGTAAGTACATGAATCATGTAACCATGGAAAATTTTTCTAAAAAATAAAAATAAAATAAAACTGCTAGACCAAAAAAAAAAAATATTGAGCTCAGAAACAAAAATCAGAGGTTTGAAAAATATGCTCCTGACAGGGATGTACATGACCTAAAATAGAAGGTGGCCAAGTTCAAGAAGAGAGGATTAAGGGATAAAGAGGAAACTTTAAAAGGAAAACTAATTAAGGGATTGAGAATACCATGAGCCAACCAGGTTTGACATTTCTCAAGGAGGATCAAGGTCTTCCCCAACGTGTGCCCCATAGCCCTTAACCCTATGAACTCACCAGGCATCTCGGCAGATCCCATGAAGGAAAAATGCTTAATGTTTGGCAGAGGAATGTTGAGATAGATCATTTTTGAATAGTCTTCCTTGGGGGAATAAAATGAAATGTCATAAAGAACAGATTTGTCCTTCCCTTGTCATGTAGCCCCTCTGAGTGAACAAGCTTTTGTTCACTCAGAAATACTAGGGAGTTCTCTTAACTCACATCGTCACCAGCTCCCACTCTTTTGGCTCTTGACTGCCACGTGAAACCTGGCTTTAACTCCCAAGAAGTTGGGACCAGTGTTTGGTGGTGCTTTTCAGAAGAAGAAATTGAGAAACAGCTGCTGACCACACCTTGAGAGCAATGATTATATGAGAATAATAGTATGAGGTTGTATTTATATAGTACCTTTCACTCATGAAGCTTTATAAATACCATGTCTTTTACTCTCCTGGATTTAAAACTATTCAAATTTAATTATACAGGTTGATTTCCTTCTTATAATAGTTAACATTCATTTCCTTGGCTGTTCACAAAAATCTTTGCTCTTTCAAATTACCATTTCTACACTTCTAACTTACACATTTATCTTCATCAAATTTTAACCTAAAATTGGTACCGTATTGGAAACTGCATTAGGTCACAGTGGCTTTCTTTAGCTATAGGGAATTCTGTTTTACATTTTCCCCCCCTTAAAAATAAACAACAACAACAAAAAAAAAAAACCCTTAACCATCTGTCTTAGAATCTAAAAAAGTTTTGGTTACAAGGCAGAGTTGTGGTAAAGGCTAAGTCTTTGGGATTAAGTGACTTGCCCAACATGACACAGCTAGGAAATGTCTGAGGCCAGATTTGAACCCAAAATCTCCCATCTCCAGGCCAGGCTCTCTATCCACTGAGCCACCAAGCTGCCCATACTCTGTTTTACTTTCAATCTGCCCTTTGTACAACAGCCTCATTTTTCCTTTGTTCTATTTGTGACTTCATATTTTATTTGCTCTGAAAATAATTTTGGCATCTTTACCTTGTCCTTACAATTGTTACTGTTCTGGTTATTTTTTTTTAAATCTGCTTTGGTTTTGAAATTACATGTTGGATTTATTACATGCTTAAAAAGAAAAGCAGCTACATATAATCAAAATTCTCAATTTCAGTGCAATCTTCTCTTTTCTACTTTGTACATAGAAATGCTTATTTTGTTTGATGTTTGTTAGTTCAGAAAAAGATAAAATTTAATAATAAAAATTAAGATCTGCTTTGTTGCATAGTTTTTCACACGACAAATTTTTGCTGAATTTCATTTCCATTTCTGACCTTGTTTTCTCTTCTTTTTTTTAAACCCTCATCTTCTATCTTGGAATCAATCCTAAGAATTTATTCAAAGGCAAAAGAATAGTAAGGGCTAGGCATTTGGGGTTAAGTGGCTTGCCCAGGATTACACAGCTAAGAAGTGTCTAAGGCCAGAAATTGTTTTATTTCTAAAAGTTTCTTAATAATGGCCTCTCACCAACCAGGTGTTCCTGGTTTTCTCTCCATTTCCCACAAGTTGGTCTCAGGATATCTTTTCTCCCACCTCCCAAAACTTCTCATCACCCCATCGCCACCAGTTACCCATTCTGGATCATCAGACCTTTGTCGCTATACCTCTCAGGTGTTTCTGTAGTTTTAATTTCTTGCTATTTCCTTAATGTTTTTTTTTCCTCACATCTTGCCACATCTATTATGAATTGACTTTCCCTTCAAATAATCTTTGTATGATGACTTTGGGCTAGAATTTTAAAGCATCTTAGACCTGGACAGGACCTTAAGACAGCTCAGTCCTTATTATGCTTCTTATTATCCTCATTTTGTAGATAAGATAGTGGAAGCTAAGAGAAGTTATATGACTTGCCTACAATCTAATAGCCATTTGTTAGAGAATTGAGGTATTCCTTTGGCCCCATCCTCTACTGAGGTTAAATAGAAAAAAATGAATTCATAAAAGTCCATGAATAGCATGAAACTGAAAGCCTGTCTAAGCATTTCCTAAGCACTGCTTCCCGACCTGATCTCACCCCTTTCCTATGATATCCAAAGGACTATGGTCATGACTCAACTGATTGGTCCTGATGAAGAAGAAGTGAGGAGTAGTGACAAGAGCCATGACCTAAACATCAAATAAACCTGAGTTTTCATCCTGATTCTGCCAATAACTTTTTATATGTTACCTTCGATATTTCTTTGGGCCTTAGTTTTTTCCTCTATAAACATTTATTATGGTCAGGCTGGATAAACTTTAGGTTCCTGTCAGCTTTAACATTCCAGTTTTCAATTCCCTTTCCATATTTCCTTTGCAACAAATATGTTATCATTTTATGAGGATGCTTTTGTTACCCCAAATTATAATGAAGAATCGTTTCTATAAGGAAATTGAATTTGATTAATTATAGTCCTATTTAGCAAAGGGAAAAGGATTGAAAACAAATAAGATACCATCTTAAATAGAATATCATTTAGATCAGTGGTTCCCAAACTTTTTTGGCCTACCGCCCCCCCTTTCCAGAAAAAAATATTACTTAGCCCCTGGAAATTAATTTTTTTTTAATTTTAATGGCAATTAATAGGAAAGATAAATGCACCTGTGGTCATCACTGCTCCTCTGGATCACTGCAGCACCCACCAGAGGGCAGTAGCGACCACTTTGGGAATCACTGACTAGATTATACACTTTTCCATTTCTTTTCTTATGCTTCTTGACAGATGGGCAGCTAGGTGGCCCAGTGGATAGAGCACTGACCCTACAATCAGGAAGACTTATCTTCCTGAGTTCAAATCTGGCCTCAGACACTAACTAGCTATGTAACCCTAGGCAAGTCACAACCTCTGTTTGCCTTAGTTTCCTCAACTGTAAAATAGGGATAATAATAGCACCTTTATTCCAGGGTCTGTTTGAGGATTAAATGAAATAAAATGTAGAAAAAGTGCTTAGCACATACTAAGTACTATACAAATGCTAATTACTATTACAGTCCATTTATGTTCATCATACACTTCTGCATTATCTTTTCTCTCTTCCATTCCATTCTAATCTTTGGTCTTATTTCAGAATGCTACTTATAGTATTCTTGTTTTCCTTTGAGGTTTGGTTCTGATGCCATCTATTGTGTGAAGCTTTCCCTTGATCTTTCCTCTCCTAGTTGCTTCTGCTCTTACTCTTCTCGAATAAGGACAACAAATGTCAACAAATATAGAAGGTTTCAGAAGACAGATGGAATGGCCCCAGGGTCCTTAGGGTACAATAGCAAAGCAGATCTTAATGTATCTTCAGTGTTCTTCTACCGATAAAACCATATCCATTTCTGAAGTTGAATGTTTGATGACACCAAGGACTTCAAAGGTAGGAATTTTCTTTTCTAGATCTTTAGTAGCTGTGACTGCTGAGGAAGTGGAGGCTGAACCACCTATAGAAGCAGCTGCCAGGTTGCACCTCCATGAGGGCTAATGCCCCGGATGGGACCTGGGTCTGAAGGACAAGGAAACAGAGGGACAAAGAAGGAACTCTGAGCTATGAACCAAGGGATTTAGATTCTACTCTCTGTGGCTTTACCTGAGATACATCACCTTTCTGGCTATTGACTTCCTCCCTTGTAAGATAAATGGACTGGATTTAATTCAGTTCAATTTAACAAATATTTATTCAACACCTACTCTGTGTAAAATTATTAGTGTTAAGTACTGGGGATGCAAAAACAAAAATGGAAACTAATGCTTATTTTCTAAGAGGTTATGCTCTACCATATTGCATGGGGCTATCAGAGAGAAAACTCACTGAGCTTCCTTTCTGCTTCTATGTGGCCACCTGTGTTAGCCCAGAGCCTGGGCAATTTGAGGATGATGGAATTGGAGAAGCCGTTTTGGGGTGGCCATGTGCATAATGTAGCATCGAGGAAGAGTTTGGCATTTTGAAGATTTTTTGAAGATTTCTGGCCTCTGATCCAAAAGAGCCATTGACTTAGTGGATCTTTATAAGCACATGTCACTTTTTTCTCTTTCTGTCTGGATCCTATCAGAACTTTTGTAAGTCACTTCTCATGAAGAGTTGGGGAAAACCAACTTATCTAATTCTCTAACCTGGCAACCATGTGGCCATAAGTACATGTCAACAAAAGCCCTTGTCCTGCCTCAACAAACCCAATCCTAGTTTAAGGGCTGGCTCTTCTCTGTTTATACTTTCCTAATATTTTTGTGAATAACTATTGATTCTGACATAGATATATCCAAGCTTAGAGACTATCTAATGGGTTTAAGAAATTTGGTAGTCTTAATTTTTTTTTGTGAACATTTATTAAAAACCATTAGTAAGGGGGGCAGCTGGGTAGCTCAGTGGATTGAGAGCCAGGCCTAGAGACTGGAGGTCCTAGGTTCAAATCTGGCCTCAGACACTTCCCAGCTGTGTGACCCTGGGCAAGTCACTTGACCTCCATTGCCTACCCTTACCACTCTTCTGCCTTGGAGCCAATACACAGTATTGACTCCAAGATGGAAGGTAAGGGTTAAAAAAAAAACATTAGTAAGCATTATTTGTAATAGGGATACACTGAAAGCCTTCCCAATAAGATTATGGGTGAAGTAAGGATGTTCATTATCAGTACTATTATTCAGTATTGTATTAGAAATGCTAGCTATTGCAATAAAAGAAAAAAGGAATTAGAATAAACAAAGAAAAAACAAAATGACAACTCAATGCAGATGATATGATGGCATACTTAGAAAATCCCAGAGAATCAACTGAAAACCAAATAGAGGGGGCAGCTGGTGGCTCAGTGGAATAAGAGCCAGGCCCAGAGACAGGAGGTCCTGGGTTCAAATGTGGCCTCAGATACTTCTAGCTGTGTTACCCTGGGCAAGTCACTTAACCCTCATTGCCTAGCTCTTACCCCTCTTCTGCCTTAGAACCAATACACAGTATTGATTCTAAGACAGAAGGTAAGGGTTTACAAAAAAATGAGTAGAAATAATTAGCAACTTTAGAAAAGTTGCAGGATATAAAACAAATGCATATAAATCACTGGCATTTCTATATATTACCAAAAAATTCAGCAGGAAAAGATAGAAAGAGAAATCCCATTTAGAATAACTGTGGACAATATAAAATACTTGGGTGTCTACCTTCCAAGACAACCCCAAAAACTATATGAACATGACTGCAGAACATTTTTCACACAAATAAAGTCAGATTTAAACTACCAAAAAACTATTTTATAGACCTTGAGAAAATAATAACAGGGGCAGCTGGGTAGCTCAGTGGAGTGAGAGTCAGGCCTAGAGACAGGAGGTCCTAGGTTCAAATCTGGCCTCAGCCACTTCCCAGCTGTGTGACCCTGGGCAAGTCACTTGACCCCCATTGCCCACCCTTACCACTCTTCCACCTATTGAGACAATACACCAAAGTACAAGGGTTTAAAAAAAAAATTTAAAAAAAAAAGATAGAGAAAATAATAACAAAAGGCCAAGAATATGAAGGGAATTAATGGGGGCAGGGGGAAGAGGTTGAAGCTGGGAGTGGAGGGGAGAATATGAAGGAAATTGACCAACCAGTACGAAATCTCAAATTGTATTATAAAGTAGTGATCATCAAAACAATCTGGTACTGGCTAAGAAATAAAATGATAGATCATTGGAATGGATTAAGTGCAAAATACACAGTAGTAAATGTCCATAGTAACCTAGTGTTTAATAATTCCAAAGATCTAGGCTTTTGGTGTAAAAACTTATTATTTGACAAAAACTTCTGGAGAAACTAGAAAATCGTTTGGCAGAACTACATATAGACCAATATCTCACACCCATACCAAGATAAAGTCAGAATGGGTACATGATATAGAAAAGGTGATATCATACGCAAATTAGAGGAGCATGGACTAATTTAGCTGTCAGATCTATGGATAAGGGAAGAATTTATGACCAAAAGATAGAAAGTATTATAAGATATAAATGGCTAATTCTGACATTAAATTAAAATGTTACATAAATAAATCCAATACAACAAGATTAGAAGGAAAGAAAAAAGCTAGAAAAAAAATGTATTTCAAGTGTCTCTGATAAGGGTCTCATTTCTCAAATATATAAATAATTAAGATAAATTTACAAGTTATTCCCCTGTTGATAAATGGTCAAAGGATATGAAAAGGCTGCTTTCAGATGAAGAAATCAAAATCTTTCATATGAAAAAGTACTCTAAATCATTATTGATTAGAGAAATGCAAATTAAAATAACTCTGAAGTATCCCCTCATAACCATCAGATTAAAAATGCAGAAAAGGAAAATATGTTGGAGGAGGTATAGGAAAATGTGGACACTAATGCACTGTTGATGGAATTGTGATCTGATCTAACCATTCTGGAAAGCAATTTGGAACTATGCCCAAAGGGCTATAAATCACAGTATACTCTTTGACCCAGCAATACCACTACTAGGTATGTATTTATAAAAAGGATATTTAAAAAAAGGAAAAAGATCTATTTGTTATATATATTTTTTTTAAAAAAGGAAAAAGATCTATATATATATATGTGTGTGTGTATGTATATATATATATATATATATATATATATATGTCCTTTTTGTTGTGGCAAAGAATTGGAAATTGAGGGGAATGTCCATCAATTAGGGAATGGCTGAACAAGTCGTGGTATGTAATTATAATGGAATACTATTGCACTATAAGAAATGATAAGCAGGATGCTTTCAGAAAAGCCTGGAAAAACATGAACTGATGCAAAGTTAAGTGAGCAGAACCAGAATAACATTGTACACCGCAACAACAATATTGTAAGATGATCAGCTGTGACTTAGCTATTCTCAGCATTGTAACCATCCAAGACAGTCCCAAAGGATTTGTGATGAAAAATGCTGCCTACCTCCAAGGAAAGAACTGATAGAGTCTGAATGTAGGTAGAAGCATATTATTTTTCACTTTATTTTTTATAGACATTTTTCTTGGCCTATGTTTTCTTTCACAGCATGACTAATATGAAAATATGTTCTGTGTGATTATACATGTATAAACTATATCAAATTGCTTGCCATCTCAGGGAGAAAGGGGAGGAAAGAGAGTGAGAGAATCTGGAGTTCAGAATTTTTTTAAATGGACATTAAAAATTATTTTTATATGTTATTGGAAAAAAGTATTATTAAAAAAAAAACTCCAACAAATATTGATCCTGATGTGGACATATCCATGCCTGGAGACCACCATATAAATCTGAGAGATTTCAGTGGTCCTGATTTTCTGTGAACATATATTGATCTTAATATGGACTTGTCTAACCTTGAAGACCACCATGTCAGTCTGAGAAATTCAGCAGTCCTGGTACCTTTGGTCAGAGTTAACTAGCAACAAGGAAGAGTCTCTTATAGCTACTCCAGTACACTTGGAGCCAACAACCACCAAAAAGAGGATGGGTACAAGTTCTGACTCAGCTTGTCATGAAAGGAGATAGTACACAGCTGAGATAAAATGTAAGATCTCTATTCGACAACATGAAAAATGTTTAGTTGAGGTTTAAGTATAGCACATACTTCATAAGATAGTATAGCAGAATTTAGAACTGTCTCTTATGGAAATTTGTTTCTGTCAGCTATATGCTTTGGTAAGGGTTCTGTGTTTAATGAGTAAATACTTGTTCCCTACATGATTTATATTGTACATCAAATATCTTTCCACTACCCCCTTTTGGGAAGACTTTAGAAATGAAGCAAAACCTAAGTTTTCAGTAAATTGTCTCCAGGGCACTGGGGTGGAAGTATAATGAGCCAAAGAATGTGAGAAAAGGGAGCTTAATCCCTCTCATTAGAGGCCAAAATCCCTTAGGACTGAACCTGGTCAGGATCATGTGCCCAGGTCCAGAGCAGAGGGGCCCCTTCGTGGAGCTCAGAAAGGAAAATTGCACTAGCTTCTGAGGGCTCGTTGGGTGGGGGTGGGGGTTATTTTTAAAATTGTAAGGTTCCTTTAAGATCTAAAATTCCATAAATCTAGAAGGTAAAAATCATTTGACAATGGAGCAATCAGGGAAATATTCATGGAATTGGCAAAGATGACAAATTTAGAGGAACCAGTACAATCCTGCTCTTTCATAGAACTACTCCAGAAAATATCAAAGAACACAAAACTGAGTGGAAATCCAAGTAGAAACCACAGCAGGTACCTTTTTCTAGCCTAGGTCAGCCCAGAAAGATAGCTAAAAGCCTAAAGGATCTCCAGACAGGGTCTAACCTTTCAGAAGATTCCTTTCAGAGCCTTCCAGTTGTGGATTGAAGCTAAGGTTTCTTGTGTATCCAAGGTAGGGAGCAAAGATTAGAGGCAGACCTGTAGTTACTATATAAATTGTCACTATAACCCTGAACCAGAGGTGGCAGAGGGAGGGAGATAGCACTTGTCTACTGAATCTTCAATCAGGGAGAGCCTGTAGCCAGGTTCTGACCTGGGATCTGAAACATTTAAATATAAGACCAGGAGGACAGAGATCGGACTATAGACTAGATCAGATTATTTAGAGTATTGAAAGTTTTCATATCATTGGCCTGAGCCATCTCTGAGGCCTCTGAAGGATACAGCACTCAATGCCCAGGGGAAGTGATGAAATAATTTTAGATAATATAGATCAGGACTAAACAAGACCCCACCATTCCCTCCAGAAATGGGCTGTCTGGCCCTAAAAGAGTCCCAATTTAGGATGTAAGAAATATGGCTCCAGAGACCCTCAAGACATAAACCTGGGAGAAGAAAACAAATCTACAACAGTGCAGGCAAAGAATCAAAAACTCAGCATGGCTACAATATCAACTAGAATTGTTTTTTAAATGATATTAAAAATTAAGTGAGAGCTCTAGAGGAAATAATTGGAAAAGAAATGAGACTTCTGGTGAAAAGACTTGAAAGGAACAATAATAATTGTAATAATAATACAGGAAGCACAAAATCTTACCTAAGTAACAGACTCCCTGAAAATTAGAACTGACCAAACAGAAATTTAACATTTAACTTCCTGTGGACATGTCAGGGACTTTGAAACTACATTCCCCGTGATTCAATGGGTTTCCGATTTCTGACGTGATAACATCAGACAACGGGAACCAATGTAGAGTGCAGCTTAAATTCAGAAGTGGGGCTTGAGACAATCTCTTTGGCTACGTAGACAAGATGGGGACTGGTGGCAATTCAAATTTTTACAGGCACATGATCTAATTTATTTACCATCATGGCTTTAATTAAAATATTAATTTCCCTCATAATATCAGCCTTTATCATTTTTAATCATTACAAACCAAGGAACCAACAAGATAAGAAATCAATTCCATAGGCACTGCCCCTCTGGGCAGTCCAGGCAAATTATGAAATTATGGTTGGTTCCTGAGATGTTATGTGTGAGAGCTATTTGGTGGAGAAAAGAGCTTATAAGTGGTGACCAGGAGATCTATGAAGTCTTCTGGCTGAAGTGAAGGAACCTGGAGGAACTCTTGTTGATGCTTAGCCTCAGCCTCAGATAGGGGAGGAGAGGGGGTACTTGAGGTGAACAGGACCAAGGAAAGAAATTCAATCCTTGATCTTACCTGATAATAATAAATAACATTTATTTAGCTAGGCACTGTGCTAAGCATTTTATGAATATTATCTCTTTTGATCCCCACAACAACCCTGGGAGGGTTTTGAGCATAAGGAAGTTAAGAGGAGGAACAGATTTGGAGGAAAGTTGATGTTTTAAATGTGCTGTGTTTGATGTATGGGAAGAACTTGCAAATTTGAGTGTGGAGCTAGGAAGAGAAGTAAGGGATGGAATATCAATAATGTACACAGATGGGGACATTGAGGTCATGAGAGTGAGGTTACCTTCAGAGAGATTATAAAGAGAGAAGAAAAACCGGGGAAGGTAACAGAAAAGGACTGATCAGCAAAGTAGGATAGCACATTGTCATGATAGCCAAAGCAAAGATGAACATCAAGAAAGAAGGATAGAGGAAGCTAGGTGGCACAGTGAAATGAGAGTCAGATCAGGAGGTCTTGGGATCAAATCTGTCCTCAGCCATATCCTGTGTAATCCTGGGCAAATCACTGAACCCCATTTGCTAGCCTCTGCCCATCTGTCTTAGAGTTGTTACTAAAATAGAAAATAAAGTTTTTTTTTGTTTGTTTGTTTTTTAAAAGGAGGGATAGTCAGTCAACAGTGTCCCATGCTACAGAGAGGCTAAAGAGGATGAGATTTCCTTTGGATTTGTTGAATGTCACCAGTGACTTAAAAGAACAATTTTTATAGAGTGGTTAGAATAGAAGCCAGATTGTAGAGGATTAAAAAATTAGTAGAGAGATGAGGGAGAGTGGAAATGGCACTGAATTTGGGCTCAAGTCCCAGCTCTGCCATTTGTTAGTCACATTACCATAGACATACACACTCTTTGGGCCTGTTTCCTCATCTATAAAAGAGATTGTTGTAGCTAAAGCAATTCATAAACCTTAAAGTCCTATATAAAAGTGATTGTTGGGGGAAGTGGAGTATAATGAAAAACTGGCATGTGTGCAGTCCCCATCAGCCTGCTCAGGTGATGTAACCTCTTCACATGGAGATGGCCTCAGAGGAGAAAGGCCTATGAGTCAGTCAGATTCCCATGAAAGGAATATAAATTACTTTTACTAGGAATTTAGTGGTGAAAGGAAGAGATGGAATTGTAACTTGAAGAGTATGCAGGTGGAAGGAAAAGTTATTTAGGTTTGAGAAGACAGCTCGATAGTACTGTGAAGAGAATGCTGGCTGCAGAGTCGGGAAGATCTGGGTTCAAATACCATCTTAGACCCTTGCTATGTGACTCTGAACAAGTTATCTAACTTCTCTTGGCCTCAGTTTCTTTGTCTGTATGATGGGAATAATAGTAGCATATGCTTCCCAGGATTGTTGTGAGGATCAAATGAGATAATATTGGGGAAGCATTTTTCAAACCTTAAAGTATTGTATAAGGGACTGCTAGGTGGCCCAGGGATAGAGGACCTGGATTCAAATCTGACCTTAGACACTTCCTAGCTATAGGACCCTGGGCAAGTCACTTAATCCTGCTTGCCTAGCCCTTGTCTTTCTGTCTTAAATTGTTACTAGGACAGAAAGTAAAGGGTTTGGGTTTTTTTTTTTTAAGTGCTACATATATGCTAGCTGTTATATTCCAATACCCTATTTTTGCAGATAAGGAAACAGAGACCCAGGAAGATTAAATGACTTACCCAAAGTCGCACATGCAGAAAGCATTAGTTAGAATTTGAATCTATATCTTCTGCATCCAGAGTCATTGCTCTTTCCACCTTACTGTGTTTTGTGAACAAAGGGGAGAAGATATCAATAGGACAAGATTAAAAGTACAGGG
This sequence comes from Gracilinanus agilis, assembly GCF_016433145.1. NCBI lineage: Eukaryota > Metazoa > Chordata > Mammalia > Didelphimorphia > Didelphidae > Gracilinanus > Gracilinanus agilis. The sequence goes on along the minus strand of NC_058131.1, from coordinate 166,918,254 downwards.
AGATGGCAGTGAGTCAGAAGGTTCTAGGTAACGATATGAAAAATTAAAGCAGAGCTACTGGAGTAGTTTGCCATTCCTTCCAGTTCATTTTACAGATGAGGAACCTGAGGCAAATAAGGCTAGGTAACTTGCCCAAGGTCACACAGCTAATAAGTGTCCAGGGCCGGATTTGAACTCAAGAAGACAAGGCTTTCTGATTCCAAGTCTGGCACTCTATCCACTGTGTCACCTAATTGCCAATCACAGACTAACCTCCCTCCTAGAGTGGAACCATTTGCTCCCTGCTACTCTGGAGAAGAAATCCACACATGAGAAAAGGTCAAATTTGGTAGCTGCTCTAAATGGCATGAAAGACTTGGGGAAAAGTCAGAAGTCTATCTCAGAGGCTTAGTTACTTTGAGAAAAGAAAGTCGCTTTTCCTCTTGGGGAGTGATGGAAAATCTTTTAGAGATCTTGTGCAGTGCTGCCCCCCCCAGACTGTGTGCCATGCCCCCCCCCACTGCCTTACCCTAGATAGGGGAGGGAGAAAGAGAGGGGAGTGGCCTGAGTGCTCCATTCAGGGGAGGGAGTAAGCTCAGAGGGGCAGGGAAGCACAGTGGAGAGGGGATGCATGCCCACAGAGAGGTCTCTGTGTGCCATCTTTGGCACCCATGCCATAGGTTCACCATTATGGCTCTAGGGCTTCAGTTGTTTCATTATAAAAATGAGAAGAATACTTGCATGCCCACTTCACAACCAATAATAGATGAAAAAAGTTCTTGTCAAATCTTGTTTAACAAGGATTATAGAAACAAGAGTTGTTATAGTCCCCAACAAAATAGAAAACACTACTAATGCAGAACAGTCACTACTTTTATGTCTGTGAATATATTAATGAAGTAAGCTGGGTGAGGGATCTTTTTTTTTTTAATTGAATCTTTGAAGTGTTGAAATTCTACTAAAGTACTGCTCTGAAAGGTCCTACCAAAATATAAAAGACAAAGCAGGTGGTAATGGACTATATCACCTAAATACCAGGCTATCTGGGGGAAGAGAAAGGTAATAAACATTACTTAGTGCTAGCTGGCTATGAGCCAGGCACTGTGCTAAAGTAGGTGGTATTATCCTGTAAGGTAGGTGGTATTATCCCCATTTTATAACTGAGGAAATTGAGGCAAACAGATATTAAGTGACTTGTCTCCAGTATCACACAGTTGGGAAGTGTCTGAGGCCAGATTTGAGCTCAGATCTTCCTGTCTCCAAACCCAGCTCTTTATCCAATACACTACCTAGCTACATTGCTAAGTAATGAAAGGCTCATCATCAGAATAGCCAGGTAGAATGCAAGCTTCTTGAGGGTAGAAATTGTTTCTTTTTCATCTTAGTATTATTCTCTTATGACCAGGACACTACCATCAGGAATTGCTTAGCTTCCTGGGTAGTTGTGAGGATCAAATGAAATTATTTCTGTGAAGTACTTAGCACAGTACCTAGCATATTGTAGGCACTAAATAAATGTCCACTATTATTATTAGCTATTATTATCAGGCAAGAGCAAGGATTGAACTCCTTACCTTTGGTCCTGTCCACCTCAGCATCCTTCCCCCTCTCCTATTAACAGCCTCATCTTTTCTATCTCTTTGTGAGACTGATAATCAAATCAGCATTACCTTTCCTTCTCTGAAAAGTGGGGAAGTCTACTTACCTTGTGGCTTCAAAATCCCTTTGATTCTGAGCTGAGGACTGCCTAGGCAAATGCTCCCTTCCCTCACACTCCCATCTGTACAGACTTCCTCATGAGCCCATACCTCAGCTTCATCTCTCCAGTGTCCTTTCCCTAGTTTTTCTTCCCCTTCCATTGTGCCCTTTGGAAGACCTGTTTTATTATTAAGAAAAAGCCCTTTCAAGTAAACCTGCACTGCCCCTTTCCAAATATATATACACATATATATGTATATGTACACATATACATAAATACATACATATATTAATAATTATACATCTAGTTTTTAATCATAATTGCAATATGACATCATGGCTGCCAGTCGGTGCCAAGATAAGTTGCTAGTCTTGGTTTCTTTTTTAAAATATTAATTAAAATTTTAATCTGTGAACATTGATTGAGATGGACACTGGTGCAATAGTCTGGTCATTGACTCCAACTATTTTGTTGCAGAGATACGTTATTATGTATTTGTGATATGTCTCAACGGAATAGGTTTGTGATATATCCATTTTCCCTCTAGGTGTAATAAAAGTTAATGATATCGAATTTAAGCAACAACAAATAAACGTTCCCTCTTCCCCTCTGTGTATGCTCCTTGTTTTTTGTCTTCAAATCCCTAGTTCGCCTGGCGCAAAGTAGGATTTAACGTTTGTCGAATTGTATTGGATTGCATTGCGTCGCCAAGGCTTGCCAGAGAGGTTAGCTCTTTGACTAGTAGATTAATTTTGGGCACACAGTCTCGGGTTATAGTCTTGAGCAGAGGCCCCTGCGGGGCGTCCCTCCCCCTCGTTGAGAACTAGGACCCTGGGTAACTTTTGCACAGTCCATCCCAAGGTGGGAGCTTGCAATTTGTTAAATGTAGACTGCGAATTAAAAAAAAAAAATAAAGGATGAGAGGAGGTTTGTAAATCTCAATTAAAATGCTATGGAAGTGACAAGAAGCCGTTTTCCTGAAGGAAAATGACCTGCAATAAAACGGTATATCACTACGGATTCCAAAGGATTCCTGCGCTAACGCGACACGTTGCCATGGACAAAGCCCAGCCTTTTCCTTTCTAGTTGTGGTGCTGGGGCGCCCCCTCCAGGCCCGATGAGGCTGTGCCACCCTAGACCCCACCTCCGGTGCGCGCCCCCCGCTGGCTATGGGGATGGGGGAGCGTGATGGGAGGGGCTAACGTCAATTAACAATGCCGAGCTCCCTCCCTCCCGGAGCCGAAGAAAGCCTAGGGGAGGGGGCCCTAGTGAAGGCTGCGTTCGAACATTGATTGGCCAATGCTCCGCTTTCACGTTGGCGTAATGACGTAATCGTCTGGGAAGGAAGGTTTGGAGGAAAAGGCGGGAACCGGAGCTGTCGGAAGAAAAAGCAGGTAAAAGAACTTCTGCGCCCTTTTTCCTTCCTCCCGCTCCCCTCAATCCCAGATGGACCACCCCCCCCCACGCCCTCCACTTTGTCCTCTTTCTTGGTCTCGGAAACTGAACCCAAGCCTAGAATGAAACCCAGAGCTGGGGTGGGGCGGAGTCCAGCCAGGTAAAGGGAGAATTGATCCCCATCCCCCCACCCCGAAATCAGCGGCTTGTTTCACCCCAAGATGACCCCTGAGATTAGGGAACCTGGTCCTGGTGCTTCTGCGCCGCGACGCTCACCGGAAAATAGCAGCTGACCCTTCATAGCACTTTCAAACGTTGCAAAACTCTTTATCCGTAAAGTCTCTTGGAACCTCCCTGCGCGCGACCCCGTGAGGCTTGGAGAGGCGAAGTGGAAGTGTTCCACCCCCCCTCTCCGCCCCCATGATGGGCACAACTATTGAGGGTCCGAGTTGGACTTACGAATCAGAGGCTCCACACTCAGACACAGCCTCAGAGGCCCCAAACTCAGGGTTTGTGTGGTCTCTGAACTGGCAATGCACTAACCTTACTGTATGAATCAAGAGACAGGCTGTCTAGGATTCAGGGAGGGAGGTGGGGAGCCTGAGCTGGGGTTCCTGGATTCCTAGGTCTGTGGATAACATTTCAGGGTTTGAAATCTGTGACACCTTGAAGTTGGACGGGCAAAAATTGTCTCCTTATTTCCATAGAGTTGGTTTCATTGTATTCCTTAAGCAATTTATTTTAGACATTTAAAAACAATTTTGAAAAGGGACCCAAAGACTTCACCATATTTGCCAGAGGGGTCCAAGACACAAAAAAGGTGGAGAAACTCATGCAGTCTAGTGGAAGGAGCAGGACAGATGCCCTGGATGTGTATTAAGGGCCTAACACTGCCTATGTCCCCTGTATCCTAGTAGTAAGGATATGTAGAGTCAGAAGATCAAGGTTCCACCCTACACTTCCCCCTTGCTGTGCAACTTTAATAATGTTCTTAAGGAAGTAGATTGATCTCTCTGAGTCTGAATTTCCATTTATAAGAGACTCAATAATATTGGAACTACTTGCTTTATATTTATTATGAAGATCAAGTGAAATTGTTTACGTAAAAAATTCTGTAAATACAAACTATCAAAATATCTGAATGGCAGGCTGGGAATAGTGCTGGATACTTTTAGAAAAATGCAAATTAAAGGAGCTGAGACAAAGTGACTAAAAAAAAAATAGAAAGTAAAGGGGCACACCAGTGTTCTGTTGTTGAAACTTTGAGTTGTTTGGGAAGTTCTGGAAAGCACTTTGGAATTTCACCCCATAAATTACCAAACTCTGCATATACCCAGGCAGCTAGATGGAATAGCACCAGGCTTGGAATCAGGAAGATCTGAGCTCAATTCAACCTCAGACTCTTAGTAACTAGTAACTGTGTGACCTAGAGTAAATCACTTAACGAATGTTGGCCTCAGTTTCCTTATCTATAAAATGGGGATAATAATAGCGCCTACCTTCTCAGGGTTATTGTGAGGTTCAAATGAAATAATAATTATAAAGGGCTTGATACATAGTAAGTGCTATATAAATGTTAGCTATCATTATTTCTCTTTGATCAAGTAATACCACTACTAAGCCTATACCCCAGATAGTTTCAGAGGAAAATGGGAAGACTTCTCAGCTCTAATCTAGAGTGAAATGAGCAGTACAAGGAAAGCTATTTTATACAATGGCAACAGTTATTATAAAGAAAAACAACTTTGAAAGACTTTAGAATGCTGATCAATGATATACCATTAATCTTGTGGACTGAAGATGAAAAAATACCACTCACCTCATGCTAGACAGGTGATGGACTTAAAATGCACAATGAAACCTATATTTGGGCTTGGGCAATGTGGAGATTTGTTGTCCTAGAGTGTACATATTTACTGAGAGTTTTTTTTTTTAATTACTCAGAGCTGGTGGAAAGGTAGGAAAAGATAAAAAATTATTTTTAAAGTAATTAGGAGAAAGAAGCCAGCTCAGGACCTGGGTTGAGTTCTTTCTGTTAGTTACTATCTGTGTGACCTTAGGAAAGTTTTACCTCTAATCTGCAGTGTGCTTATCCATAAAGTGAAAGGACTAGATGAAATGATCTCCAAAGTCTTTTTTTATCTCCAGGCTTAGTCATGCTAGGTCATTTCACCTCCATGAAGTTTGATTTCTTCATCTAAGATAAAACCTCAAGGAATTGTGTAGAAAGTGCTTTATAAACTATAAACTGCTAAATAAATATGAGCCATTGTTCTTATTATGACATGATGACAGGCACACTGTAATGTGTTCTTTGGGTTTCAGATTTCAGAAAATGACAGAGGAGACAGATTTCACTGAACAAGACTCTGATGGAGGTAGTGAGGAAGTGGTACTAACTCCTGCAGAACTCATTGAAAAATTGGAGCAGGTAAGCGTCCCAAAGAGAAGCCTGCACTACACCTTAATTTTATTACTTACACTTAGTTGTAGGATCTAAAGATAACAGAAACAGAATCAAGGCAAATCTCAAGAGAACAGGGACCAATCTAACTCCCTTGTATAAAAGGAAGCAATAAGCACCAGGGAATTCTCTAACAAAATCTTTCAGTTCTCCATTGAGGAAGTTTTACACACACACACCCTTTGATGGTAATATTGAAGAATACCTTTGGATATAGTTGATGAAACAGGAGGAGCATATTTGTGGTAAGTGCAGAGATAGTGCTGTAGAGTCCTTACAAGCCTTCACACCTTAGCTTCTAATGGGCTGGTTTGGAAGTTTGTGGGCCAAATTTATTCAGCTCATCTGAGTTCTGTGGATTTCTTTTTTTTTTAATCCTTTCCCTCTTATCATCAATTCATCAATTCCAAGATAAGGCTGTAGGGCCTGACCATCAAAGTTAAGTGATTTGCCCAGGGTCACATAGCTAGGAAGTTACTAAGGTCAGATTTGAATTCAGGATCTTCAATTCTAGGCCTAGAGCTCTCTCTGCTCTGCCCCTTCTCCTAAGTTTTTTTTCACAAAAACTTTTACCTCATTCTCTAGCATACATAAACAAGCTAATAGACCCACAGGGTCTGATCATTCTTTTACTGTTTATCTGATTGCCATCAAGTATCAAGCTATCAGGCTTGTATTAATTAGTAATTATAAAGAATTTAAATGGTCTGTATACATGGATTTCTGATTTATATGGCCTACTGTTGTAAAAACTTGGTCATCTTAAGCTTCTTTTTACATTTATTATGGCTCCCTGAAGAGAAATAGACATAGGAAAACAGTGCTGAAATTTCTTTTTTTCTTTAAGAAAAATTGGCAGTTATCCCTACTGGTTGTCTCTTTCCCTTTTAATATAAGATATAAGAGGGAAAATATGAAATAATAAGGGAGGAGTTGGGGTCTCTAAGTCCACTTCCTCCATGTTATTTACCAATCAAATGTCTTGGGATGTTGAGTGGTGAGAACACAAGGAATATATAGAGAGGAGTTGGGACTCTTTTGCTCTCTTGAATGCTCACTAGAATTATGAAGGGAGTCAACTAGCAGGTTAGGTGGTCAGTAAATCATTTTTAAATTGAGAAATATTACCTCTCGAGAATTTAAATCATTACAATATTTAATCACATTCCCTTGATCAAAAGCCACTGGTGACTCTCCATTGCCTACTGAATTCCTTACCTTGTGTATTCAACCCTTTCTATAATCTGACTCCTTTCCAATCTGTCTTATCATTATTTACCATCATAGTCAGTCTTTACCACCCACCATACTTTATCAACTTTATGCCTGTTTCTTAAGCCCAGATTAATATCCTTCTGCTTCCCTTACCCCATTTCTCTAGCTGAAATTCTTCAATCCTATGCCATCTCTTTATACTTTCTCTAATCCTTACCCCCAACCACCTAACAGATGTGATCCTCTTACAGTATTTTATACTCATCATATGATTGCATGTTACATTGGAAGAGACTTGTGTCTTATTTAGCTTTCTCCCTACATGTCTAGCATATCGTCTTGATGTTCAGATCTGATTGTATCAGTGTGAATACTACCTTCAGTAAATCAGATTGTAACTTTTACTACCTCCAGTAAATCAGATTGTAACTTTTACCCTTAAATTATGTTCATTGTTGCCTTGTAATGTTGTGAGGTTTATTTAGCAATTAATTTAGTAATAGTGTTGGACCTAGCAGGAAGGGCTGGAGGATTCCAAGATGGAATGAAGGAGCAGGAAGTGGGCTTGTGCTCTGAGAGAGACTCCATTAGTGGTTGGAGATAACTGTTGCTAACCCTGGGAGATCTCAGAGTTAGGGAAAACCTGCATCCAGATTCCCTGGGATTCTGAGAGGTGAAGGCTTTCAGCAAGTGGACAACAGACCTGCAGAGCTGCACCAAGTGGGGAAGTGGTTTGGGATCTGGTGGACAGCATTTCAAACTCACTCTCCCTACCTGGGTACCTTGGATCACCTGGTGGAGTTGGCTCTTGGCATCCTGTGACCGTCCTTGGATTACCGTGAGACCCCAAAGTCACCCTCAGGCCCTTTAGCTGAGCTGACCAAACCTGGCTGGAACCAGGTTTGAAGAAGCTTTCCCTGTGACTTCAGTACTGCTTCCTTTGGGCCCTGCCTGGCTTAGGTCAATAGGATAGTGTAGTTAAGTCCTTCCCTGCCCCCTGTGGTTTGCCCTTAGGTTTTAAGTGTAGAATCCCCTATCCCATCCTTTATTTAGTTACCCTCAATTAAACTGTATAAACTTTTACCTTTGCTTGCTGGTTCCATAGACCCTGGCCTACAGTGAGCTGGGTGACCATTGGGCCAACTGCCATTACTGTGTCAGTTAACCCTGGTCTCCCTATCCTGGTTGGTCCTGTCTCTCCTTCAACCCAGTGTGGACCCACAAACCATTTAGTTATATTTTAATAATAATAACATCCCCGATGCCTCACCTTTACAGTAACAAGCCTCACTCACCCACACATTGGGCCCATCATTAAAATCTATGAAGCTTGATCTAAGACTTTCCAGAGCTTGTGCTTTGTAGCATAGTTTTCTAGTACCCGGAGTCATTTCTAGCCATGATGAAGCAAAGAAGGGGGATTTTAGTTGAAGTTGCAAATAGTAGAGCCTTTGGTAAATGCTTGTTGAATTGAGAAGAGAGAGGGAAAAAACTATAGAATCCAGTTTTAAAATTTAGTAAAAAGCCCTTTTATGCTATCTTTGAATGTATCTTCCTAGACTATAAGCTATATGTAGACAAATGTCATCTTTCTCTTTAACTTGACAAATCCATAGTGCTAATATAGACTACCATAAGCAATTAATAAATTGGTGAATGTTGTTAATCACTCATAATGTTTGTTAATGATATTGATTGGAAGACTAGGAGTTCAATTAGGAAAAAAGGAAGAAGAGTCTATTCTTCATATAGCCCATAAATAAAATTTTAATCATTACTTGTAGTAGAAATATCTGTAGATAGCCATCATCAACTGTGGATGATCAAGTATGTAAATGTAGAACAACTATGCTATATGTCTCCAACAAGGCCAATAGACCTTAGCCAAGAATTAAGACATCTTGCCTTAATGAATGAGCATAATTAGGAGATGAAGACCAATTTCCACTATGGTCCCTGTCACATTCCTAAGCCTTTAACAAATTATTTATCCTTTCATTCTATTTTCTTACCAGTAAAACAACAGTAATAATAGTCATTTCCTATTTATATCATCAGGATATTTAGGAAGATAAATGAAATGGTATTTCTAAAATTCTTTGTACTCTGTGGATGAAGATATATATAAATGTACAAACTGCTATTTCATCTATTACTACAAGAGTAGTACCACTGCCCTTTGGTGGGAAATGCCAGCTTATGGGGGGGGGGGGCAATACCTGGAGGCAGAAGTTGTTTTGCTACTACTATTGAATATCAGGTGGCATTACTGTCAGAGGAAAGTATCACTCTGATGTATTTTTTGAAGTAATTTGCCCCTTTTTTTGTGTGTTCAGAATATAATAAAAGCTGTGAACACAGCTTTCCAGACAAAACCAGGAAAAAAAAAACCCAGAAAATCCATCCAAGCATTCTTTAAACATTACTTTGGCTTCATAGTATAGCCAATACCTTCGACTGCTAGGAAAATAATAGTTTTCCTTTTTTTTAAACCCTTACTTTCCGTCTTAGAATCACTACTGTGTATTGGTTCCAATACTCCATGGTTTTGGTGATGGGGCTCACACAGTCTAAGTTGCCTTTACTCCTCTGTGAATGTCACAGTGGCTTCCTCACATGAGTACTCATGTTATGTGTTATGCTTTCTTCCATAGGCCTGGCTAAATGAAAAATTTTCCCCTGAGCTACTGGAGAATAAGTGTGAAATTGTAGAATGTGTCATAGAGCAGCTGGACCATATGGTAAGGCTTACACTCTCAGTATGTAAAAGAGGAAAGAAAGCAAGATAGGTTTGCTTAGTTAAGGTGACCTGGACTGTGGGGTTGCTTTCAGAATATCAATCGCAAAAGGGCAGAATATTAGCTACTTCCAAAGTAGGGTTTAGGTCCTTCCAGTACCATTCCTGAGTTTCCTATATCATCATCATTACAGTTGTTTGGGAATTGCAATGGCTAGCCATCATTATTTATTAGAAGTATGACTCATTTCTTTCTTTTTTTTTTTTTTTTTTTTTTTTTTTTTTTTTTTTTTAATTTTAAACCCTTAACTTCTGTGTATTAACTTGTAGGTGGAAGATTGGTAAGGGTAGGCAATGGGGGTCAAGTGACTTGCCCAGGGTCACACAGCTGGGAAGTGGCTGAGGCTGGATTTGAACCTAGGACCTCCTGTCTCTAGGCCTGGCTCTCAATCCACTGAGCTACCCAGCTGCCCCCTGACTCATTTCTTTCTGATGATGTTTGGGTCTCAGATTTTTTTTTTTAAACCTTTACCTTCTGTCATAGTATCAAATCTCAGACAGAAGAACAGCAAGGACTGGACAGTCAAGGTTAAGTGACTTGCCCAGGGTCACATAGCTAAGAAATATCTGAAGTCAGATTTAAACCCAGGCCCTCCCAATTCCAGACCTGGGGGGTTTCAGGATTTGTACACATAAATTCAATCCCAAAATAAATGCAAACTTTGGGGTATTTGAAATTTTCTGATTCTCTGCCTGAAAAAAGATTCCTATGTGTTAGACTGCTAGGATATTTTAAATTCAATGCCATTTTTCCTTTGTAGACTATACGTAGTCAAAAATTATCTTTACACATAGTGGTCAGGATGTTTTAATTAAGTGTTTGTTCTTCAATAGGAAAAGAATCTCAGTAGAGCAAAGAAGGGTGATTTGAAGGTTAGCATCCACCATATGGAGGTAGAAAGAATCCGCTACGTCCTCAGCAGTTACTTGCGATGCCGACTGATGAAGGTTAGACATTAAGATATCTTCATTAGGGCAATTTTAGTTATAGCAAAGATCCCTAAGAAGTGCTTTGTAGACTGTGGAAATCCTCAGGCGTGAAAAAAATGCTGCTAATGGAAAAAAATTAGGTTGTCTAGGAAGTAAAGAATCATAGGCAAAGATTATTATGAAGAAAATGGAATATAAGGTGATAGTTATTTGCAATAAAGGAAGGAGGAATTGGTTGAACATACATAGTAATGCTGAGCAGAGGAGGAAAAGGTTTGAAATATTGAATGGGATTAACTATTAAATAGAAATAAAATAGACCATGAGATAAAGTATGCTTTTTGACTAGAGAATTAGACATTCAGAGAGAGAAAGAAATATCCGATAGTATAGTCACTTTTCTGAACCCTGTAGTCATTTATATTGGTGCCAGTAAAAATAAATAAAACACCATGAGAAGATTCTGATATTAGCAGTTATCCCTCTTATTCACCAAAAAAGGTTTTAGCTGTTATAAGCATGTATATAGTTTATTGAAGATTAATGTTGGACATTTTATTACCAGCAAACATGATAAATTGAGGTGTAACTATCTTTAGAAATAGATTATTTGATAATGGAAGCTTCGTGAATAATAACTTTTCTTTTCCATGGCAGATAGAGAAGTTTTTCCCTCATGTCCTTGAAAAGGAAAAGACACGTTCTAATGAAGAACCTTCCATTCTCTCTCCAGAAGAGTTTGCCTTTGCCAAAGAGTGAGTGACCAGTAAGTCATATTGTTTCAGAGTTGCAAGGAATTTTGAAAGTCATCTAGTCCACCCCTTACCTAGTATGGATCCTGACTAAAACATTACAGATGTTCTTCCAGATTCCGCTTGAAGATAGATGCTCATTAATAGGAAAAAACGTAGTAATCAAGCTATTAGTAGACTCATTACTTTCCTCAGTCAACCCGTTCTATTTTTGGAAGTTTTTTCTTCTGTTGAATTGAAATCTGGCCTCCCTTTAACTTTTACCCATTTGGTTCTATTCATTCACTCTGTAAACTGAGCAAAACAATTCCTCTTTCACATGACTTCTCAAATATTTGAATATAATCATTGTATCCCCATCTAAGTCATCTCTTCTCAAGGTTAAGAATCTTCATGCTTCAGTTGATGCTTAAATAGTATGAGTTGAGTCAAAAACTCAGAGTTCTTGTATCCTACTTCTCTTATCTATTTTCTGCTACTTCAGTAGAGCTATTATCTTACAGAACTCTCTCTACTGATACAGATCTCAAGATTAAAAAGGAACTCAGGCTAGCTAGTTCAACCCATCTGAAAGATAATCCCCTTTGCATTATACTTGACAACCTCACTAATTCCCAAGGTAGCCCATTTCACATTTGGGTAGATAGAGTAGTTGGGAAGTTTTTTCCTATATTAAGCCTAACTCTGTGTCTGAAATTTATATTAGCTCCTAATTCTGCCCACTCTAGCCAAACAGATTAATTTCCTTTCCTTTTGACAACTCTTCAAATAATTGAAGACAGCTCTTACGTCTAACCTAAGGCTTCTCCAGGCTAACAGTACTCACTTAAAGAACTAACAGCAGAATTTAGCTTTGTAGAAGAAACTGATGGTTTTGTGGATAAAGTACCAGATCTATAGTCAGAAAGACTTGAGTTTAAATCTGGTCTCAGATACTTTAGTAGCTGTGTGACTCTGGATAATGTGAAGATGGGATTAATTCTACCCTGCCCATTTTTAGATTTAATCACCAAAAGTGTAAGTGGGGTGTTTACACTTTTGGTGATTAAATCTAAAAATGGGCAGGGTGTGGGGCAGTAAGTGGTACCCCTTAGACTCTGTTGTTTTTGTTGATGTTAACCCTTTTCAGTTTTGTCTCCCCTCAAAATAGCAAAGAAAAATGGGCTGGTTAGAGTTGATCCCATCTTCATAATAAGTCACTTTTGTCTGTCTCTGTCTCCTCATCTATTAAGTAAGGATAACAATAGTGCCTATATTATATGGTTGTGAGGATCAGATGAGATACTATTTGTAAAAAGCATTTAGTTGGGTGGTTCAGTGGATAGAGTATCATACTGTGTTTAGAGACAGAAGGTCCTGGGTTCAAATGTGGCCTCAGATACTACCTAGCTCTGACCTTGGGCAAGTCCCTTGACCCCAATTGCCCAGCCCTTATTATTCTCATGCATTGGAAGCAATACTGAGTATTAGAATTAGATTCTTTGTATAGAGAACTAGGACAGAAAGTAAGGGTTTTAAACATTAAAAGTTTTACAAGCATTTAGCACAGTGCCTGATATATAGTAGGATTTATAGAAATGTGTATTCCCTTCTCCCTTCCCTATTTAAAAACTGAATCCTAAAGACTTTACCCAACACTTTTCTATCACTTTTACTACAGAAGCAGGAGATTGCACAGGATAGAGTATCATTTTGTATTATTGATGTTGCATGAGTTGCTGTGGCTAAAGAATTTTATTACCTCGTGTGCCCGCTAGTGATGAGCCTTCACATACTTAGCTAATCTTGTCCTTGGGCAGTAGACATAATCTATTGCCAGGTCTTCACCTGAAACATTTTCATTTTGGCAGAACATATCAAAGCTTTACTGAGAACTTAGTGGCCTGATACTTTTTTTTTTTTTTTTTTGAGCCTGCCTCTTCCAAGCTTCACGGTCCCACTATTGTTTTGGCACGGACACTTTGACCTTCTGTTTCCACTTGACTTGGTTTGCCCCTCCTTAGGCAGTCTGGATGCCTCTCGCTCCCAGGAGCTCCCATATTGGTACCAGACTTAGTGCAGACCCCTATCTGGTTCAGTCCTACTGCAGCTCAGAACGCCCAAGTTCAGGCAGTCCAACAGGAATAGGAATTACACTCATGCACCACCGTGCCAAATTCTTATACACATCATGAAAGATTTGGGTCGTATTTTGTCCCTCCTAAAATTTGGTGCCCAGGATTGTGCACAGTATTCCAAATGTGATTTGAACGAAATAGATTAGGCCAAGTTATCACCTCCCTTGTTCTGGAAATCAGAATAATTTATATACCTAGTGAACTTTACTCCTGACAACCTTGTGAAATTAAGTACTTCTATTAAAGTCCCCAAGATCAAGAGAGTCATCCTTTCAGTCATCACATCCTACATTTGAGTTCAAGACAGAAGATCTTGCATATATTAAGTGAGTTCTTTGTGGTAGACTCTGTAATGAGTCATTCCCTGCCCTCAGGGAATTCGCATTTTAATGGAGGCAGCATGCCAAGAGATATATATATATATATATTTAAAGGGTGACTTGTGGAACTAGCACTGATTTGTAGTGATTAGTATTTGCTAAATCCTCATAATTCATTCCTTTAATGCTAGAATTTAACAGAGATTGAATTCCTGCTCACAATTCTGTAGTTTAAAAGAGTCACTTTCCATCTTTTATAATACCTCCTATTCGCCACATTTTCTCAGAAGTCAATGACAAAAGTTTAGCAATTCTATCTACAAATTATTTTTATATTCTAGGACCATGTTGGTGAACCTATGGCATATGTGCTGGAGGGGGCTATTCCCCTCCCCTTCTCCAAGTACTTTAGGATATTTCTCACATCATTCACCCCTCTGTCCAACAACCCAATGGGAGGCTTCCTCTCTCCCTTGTCTGGGGTAAGAGGGTGGCTCACATGCCATGTGAAGATGCAGTTTGGACCCTCAGTCTCTAAAAGGTTCACCATCACTGTTCTAAGTTATATTGTAGTTTAACTTGACCAAATGACTTGAATTTATTAAAGGTAGGTGCTCTTATCATCTTCTGTCTTGTTTCATTTTCTTAATGACCTCTTTTTTTATTCTATCCCTCCAGTTCTGAGGATCTTTCTCCTTATTACCAAAAGTAAGCAAAATAGACATTCAGTTCTGCCTTATCTCCATGTTTATCATCATAACCCTTAGAAGAAATAATCCATTTCCTTTCGTTCTTGTTCAATTATATTCTGTCTCGGTTACCTGCCCTTCCAACCATGAAGCTAAATGTGTCAGAAGAAAACCTGGATTATAAGCCAAGGTTTTGTGGAACTCTGAAACCCTATTAAGTACCAGGAAATACATTTCTTATGCATTTGGTAAATACCAGTTCTTTCCTACTACCTACATAATGAATCAGAATTTGTATATTTCAGATACATGGCTAACATAGAAACTTACCTGAAAACTGTGGCCTTAAGGCACATGCCTCCTAACCTGCAAAAGGTAGATCTTCTAAGGTCAGGTAAGCAAAGCCTCACTTTCCAAGAATAAATAGTGAAATTGTTGCTTCTCAATATCTTACAATCTTTTTTTTTTTTAACATCAGAACAAATGCAAAGCAAATCAAGGAGATTATTAGAAACTTTTATCTAACTGCAAGTCAATAAAATTAAATTAAAATCTGCTGAAAAAGAAACTGAATAAGTCACAAATGAACTTCCAAATAAGAAGTCCTCTCCCCATTCTCTCCTGTTTCCCTATTAAATTTAATATATTCATACACTAAACTATGTGTTCTCCCTTCTTTGGCCATTTCTGATGGAACTGTGGTTCAGGTGATGCCCCCTTCCCCACCCTTCATTGTTTGGATAGTCTTATCCTGTTTATGAGAGATAACAAACTTATCCACCCTTCCCCCATTCAGTTACTTTTTTTCCTCCATTTCTTTTGTCTTAATTCCTTTCATGTATCCCAATAACATTAGGGTTTTGAAGAGACCATCTCCCCATATTAGAATGAAAATATCAATATCTGATATATATTTGTTTGTTTATTTATTTGTTTATGAGAATCTCTCTTAATCCCTTTTACTTCAGAATTTCTAACCAGCTCTGGTATTTTCATGAGGAATTCCTGAAAATCCTCTTATTTCATTAAAGATCTTTTTTTTTTTCCTGCTTTTTCTGGGCAAGTTATTCTTGCTTAAAGGTCTTTTCTTTGCCTTACAAAATGTTATATTCCGAGTTCTCCTTTCCTTTATAGTGGTGACTCTCATATCTTGTATGATCCTCACTTTGGCTTCTCTGTCCTTGAACTCTTGCTTTATGGCTACTTTTAACTGAGATGCTGAATTTTGTTTATGGTATTCCTGGGAATTTTCATTTTTGAGATCCTTTCGGGAGGTGACTAATGGATACTTTTTAGTTTCACTTAGTTTTCTGTTTCTAATAGATGATAATGGACAATAATTTATCGAAATATTATATACAGCATCTTTTTTTTTTCTCATGGTTTTTAGGGAGTGCATCTTCTTGATCCATTTTCCAAGTCAATTTAGTAGACAGGGTAGGGGAAGTAACAGTTAAGCGATGAAGATGTGCCAAGCACTATGTTAAGCATCTTACAAATATTTTATGCTCAAAATAACCCTGAGAGGTAGATGCTATTATTATCCCCATTTTACAGTTGAAGAAACTGAAATACCTGAGGCTGCTTTTAAGCTATAGTCTTCCTAATTCTAGGTCAGGTGCTTTATCTGCTACACTATTTTTCTGTTGCTCCACAGATTCAAAGGGATGTCCCCGTTTGACTCTATGCCTCGTTATTTAGCTATAGATGCATGCCAGCCTGAATCTATGGGCTAAGTCATTATCCTTGCCCCAGGTTACAGTGTCAAGAGCTATAGGTCCAACCTAGGTATATATTAGATTTTTTAAAACCTTCAATAATCCTAATTTTTCCTACTTTCCCAAATAGCATCTCATTAAGATTTGAATAGGCAGACAGAATTGGAATGGAACAGAGCGGGCATTTGAGGCTCCATTTGCATTATTCCTCTGTGTCTTTAGGATTGATTGGTAATTCTCATGGTTAATTATGAGACATGGTAATTCTCACCCCATCTGCTTAATCATGTTTTTAAAATATGAACAATTTTATACTCTATTTTTGCATATTTCTCAATTTTTTAAGACATTGGACTGATTCACAATTGTATTAGCTCTTTTCTCAAATCTTTCAGAATTGATTCTTTTTCATATTTTACCAACCTAGCCAGTTAGTTGTGAAGTTATATCTCATAAGTGTTTTAATTTGCACTTCTATGATTAGTAGTGATATTGCGCATAGTTCTGGGCTAGTCCTGATTTAGGCTCTTTAATGGTCTGGCTTTTATTTATTTGTTTGTTTATTTAGCTTATTCTACTCTTAAGAGAATCTCCATTGCTTCATGGAGATTTTCATCACCAAATTTTTGCAAGGTTGTTTCTCATATATATTTTCTTGAATTGTTTGTTTAGCCCTCTTATCTATGCCAGATCATGCTTTATATTTCTTTTTGTGATTCTAAACCATTCTAAAGATTCTTTTGTAATGTCCATCCTCTCTTTTAGAGGTATAGTTCTTATAGTCTTACTTCCTTTTAGATATTTCTCCTACTTCTATCTTAACCCATTTTCATTGTATTTGTTTTGCTTATTCATTACTTTGATTTTTCAGTTATTTGTCTTGTAAATTATATCCTGTGAGAGTATCTTTTCCCTTCTCTATTTTAATTTGACAATGTTTTAAGGGTAGTCTATTTTAATTTGACAATGTTTTAAGAGGGCTAGAATCTCTACCCAGTACATCTTTAGTGCTCAGTAAATTCTTGTTGAATGTGTGTGTGAGTTGTACATGGAACATAGGAAGGACATTTTTTCATATTGCTTCCCCTTTTCATTTCACCATTAATAACTCATTATTTTTCTGGCAGTTCCCAAACCTGATTTAGATTCATATGTATTTCTGAGGGTGAAGGAAAGACAAGAAAACATTTTGGTAGAGCCAGAGACAGATGAACAAAGGTAAGTGACTTAGTTATCACAGTAGCAAAAAGTAGTCTTCTAAAGAAAAATAGCCATGCTCTCTTCTTCCTCCAAATTTGCGTTGTTTTTTTCTTTCCTCAGAGAATATGTGATTGACTTGGAAGAAGGTTCTCAGCACTTGATCAGATACAAAACCATTGCACCTCTAGTGGCATCTGGAGCTGTACAGCTGATTTAAACTGAAAAGAACTGGTGGAAAAGCTATGGGGTCATTGAAGAGACGACTGGAATATCTTGGAGAACTCTCATCTGTCTTTACCAATGATAGTTATGACACATTTGTGCAGATATCTCAAACTTTTCTCACTAGGGCTGCTGGACTAGATTGGATATTTAAAAGGAAGGCAGAAATTCAAAACTTGTACATCTCTTCTGCAATCTTATGCCTTTGTCAGCAGGTGGAGCCATCACTCTCTACATTCTGAATATGAGACAACAGTTCTTTCCTGTGAACTCTCGGGAACTGTTGACTAAATGTGTGTAATTACACCTGTACAAAGGAACTCTTACCTGTAGTTAAGGAGAATGAGTATATTAAGAGACTAGTAGGATTTTTTTTTTCTTGTATTACTTTCTGGCCTAGAATGATATAACTAGATGCATGCAGGCAATGAGGTGCTAATTTTAGAATAGATGGCCATTAATAGACCAAGTCCTTTCTTCTGTGAAGCCCCTTTTGTAATCGACAATAATGTAATCACAATCAAAAATATTTCCAACATGATTAACTAAGAGCCTTAGCAAAACTAATAAGAGAGAGTTTTAGATGCTAAATTTCTATAAAAGAAGTCTCTAGGAAATTCTTAGCTCTGATTCTTCAAAGGCATATTTATTTTGTTGCTAGACTGAATCCCTCAGTCTTGAGCAATTTTGCCTGTGCTCTAATTTAGAGAGACTAGCTATCTTCTTATTGATGCTTCGCTGTCTTGGGGATATCAATTTACTCATATCATTACCTAGCAGCTTTTTAAGCCAATTCTGCTCTGTCTTTTATTCTTGTGGGAAATAGCTCAAGATGAACCTAATGTTGGTTGGGAAGGAGTGGAGAGTGCTACACCGTCAGCTCCCCCTAAATATACATTCCTGACATTTTAAAAGATATTTATTAACCAACACCTGAAGTTCTTACGGAAGCTATATTTTCCAAAGCGCTCCGGCCTTTATTTTGGCTTTCACAACCACCTTCTGCGGCAGCTCAGGCAGGCATCCCCGTTATCAGAGATGAGTTAACAGAACGGGTTGGCATGCCTGTTACAGCTAGTTGGTAATGGACTGTAACCTATGGCTCTTAACTCTTACTGGCTGTAGGCTCTGCTAACCAGCCACGCCTGGACTTTTCCAGTGAAATGTCACCCTTTTCTATCATGTTTGTGCTGGGCTGCACGTAGCTGCGTTTTCGGCTAAAGCTAGTTTTGCGATTACTACATTTCCTGGGCTCGTTTTGAAGATGATGATTTAGAAGCATAAATTAGGAATAAAAAGGAACTGCATTTCAAAATGAAGTTGGGTAGGAAATGATGTGGCATAGCTTAGCTGATGCTGAAATGAGAGATTTTTCAGTCACCGAGGATATGGTGAAATTCATTGCGTCATTTTCTCTGAACAGTTGTTGACCGTAAATTTCTTCCCGGAAAGAGGGTATTTGATACGATTCAGAACCGGAAACCTTGGCTGTCACAAGAGGGGGAGGGGTTTTCATTTCTGTCCTTCTGAAAAGTGTTTTCAAGGAGGTCGTTTTGTTCATTTCCTATGTGTTGGGTATAACTTTGTAGTAAAACTCAGACTGCTTTTTACCTAATACTGTTGGTTGCCAGCCATGGCAGTATTGAATCTTTGTACAAATCTGCCATTTATGAAAATGTAATGATGACATCATGAGGAACTGTTTGAAAAAGAACTCTACTAAGACTTTCACATCCACATTGAGTGTTCTCTCCTTCCACATTGTCACCATGAAGGGCTCTTCTATTTTAATGTTGCTCTCATTGGTCAAAACGTTTTTGGAACATCATTACCAGTTCGTAGGCTACACTTAGCATCCCATTTATAGCCATTTCACTTAGGCTTTAGAGCTAAAAGGAATCTTTATGATCATTCTAGTTGAATTCATTTTACTGAGTCCAAATAAATTAAATGACTTGGTCAAAGTAATGCAGGTAGTTGAAGTAGCAAAGCCAGAACTGAAACTTGAGCTTTTAGACTTAAGTCCAGTGTTCTTTATAATACGCACACTTCATCATATAATTTACAAGAAATCTATATTTTCTCACTAAATTATATCCACCTGGCGTTTCCCTCTACAAAGTTATCAGTGATCTCTTAATTGCCAAATCTATTGACCTTTTTTTCAGTGTTGATCTTCTTTGACCTCTTGGCAACATTTGATACTCATTCACCTTCTAGATAATTCTGTGAGTTTTTTGTGCCAGTGTTTTCTGGTTCTCCCCTCTGCCTAACCACTCTTCAGTTTCCTTTGTTGGATTTTTAATGTCATGTGTCTTCAAAGGTTCTGTCCTGAGTCCTTATGAACTTGAATGGGAAAAACAATTACCTTTATTTTCACCTGCCTCTAACTGAAATTTAGTATTTCCTTATTTTAAAATATTCTAGGAAGTGGTCCATGACAAAAAAAGGCAAGAACCCATGCTTTATAGTATCTCACTGTGATCTCATCAGCTCCCATGAGCTTAATTACCATTTCTGTGCATTTCTATATATACTATATATCTACATAGATATATAGGCAGTTCTATGTAACTATCCCTGGTCTTTGCTAAGCAATAGTCAAGTATCTCTGATTGCCTCTTGGATATTTTGAACTGGATATCACATAAACACTTTAGAAATGTCCAAAGCAGAACTTCTCTTTTCCTCCAAACCCTCCCCCCACTTCTGAACTTCCCTATTACTGTCAAAAGCATCACCTTCCACTGACCCAGGCCCACGACCTCAGTGTTATCCTTGACTCTTCACTGGCTCCACTTATCTAATCCATTGCCAGATCTTAGAGTTTCCACTTTCACAGCATCTCACATTTGTCCCCCTTCACTCCAGTCACAAAGCCACCGTGCTGGTTCAGGCTTTCATCACATCAGGCCTGGACTATCATAGGAGCCTCATTTAGTCTTCCTCAAGTCTCCCCACACCAAACCATCTTCCACTAATCTATCAAGATGATTTTTCTAAAGTCTAGATCTGGCCAAGCCACCTATCCTGCTCCTTGATTTCCAGTGGCTCCCTATTACCACCCAGGATCAGATTTAAAATCCCCTGGCATTTAGAGCTGCTCATACTCTTTCCTACCTTTCCATTATTTGTACAATTTATTCCATAAACCCTTCCATCTTGTTTTTGTTGTTTTGTTTGGTTTTGTTTTTTTTAAACCCTTACCTTCCCTCTTGGAGTCAATACTGTGTATTGGCTCCAAGGCAGAACAGTGGTAAGGGTAGGCAATGGGGGTCAAGTGACTTGCCCAGGGTCACACAGCTGAAAACCCTTCCATCTTGTTACACTGACTTACTCAGAATTCTTCAAAGTGACAATCATTCCCCCATCTCTGTGCCTTAGCGCCAACAGTCCCTGGCACTTGGAAAGTGCTACTCCCTCACCTCTAGCTCTTAGTTTCCCTGGCTTCCTTTAAGAAAAAATCTGAACCTTTCCCCCTTTTCACCCTCCAGATGTTATTGTCTTTCCCTTCATCTACTCTACATAGATTGTGTTAAGAATCATTTACATGTTGCTTCCCCCATTGGAATGTATGCCCCTCAAAGACAGATGTGTCATTTTTGCCTCTTTATCCCTAGTGACACACATAGTAAATGCTTAGGTTTAGTCATCACAGTCACAAACTATGTAGCTTTAGTTGAAACCAAACTAACTGACTTTAGTCACTCTGAGAAGATAAGGTTTTACTTTCCCTGAAGTTATTCAATAGAGAACTGAAGCCATCTTCAAAGAGTTCATTGTTCATAGAATCACAAAAGCTGAAAGGTCATGCAAGTTGACCCCAGACTTGGAAAGGAATTCTTATTCCAACATTCACCACAACACATCTGAAGGTGGTCCTCCCTGTGGAGAGACAGCCTCTCCTTGAAGATGTCCAGTGACTGCCTCTTCCACTCTTGGTTACGATGGTTAGCAAAATGTTTCTTATTGAGTTGAAATCTGCTTCTGCAAAAGTCATCATTTGCCCCAGCATCGTACCCTCTAGTGCCCCAAAGAACATGTGTCCATCTGCCTTACGTATGACAAGCCTTTCAGTACTGGAGAATACCTCCCATTGCTACCTTCCTCGTCCAGTTGAGGCCTATGTCTTTAGATGTTCCCCAGAGAGTAATGGGAGAAGGCTTTCTTAGATCTGCCATATCTTTTACAGAAGAATGCATTCCTGACATCAATGATAAATCTGAAGCTTTTCTATATTCTGTTAAATAAAAGCTGATCTGGAGGCTCAATTGCCACCCAATTTAGAAGCATTAATTAGTAAAGAGAATTAGCAGAACCTTCCTAGAACTGATACTCCATTTTTCTGGATGGCTGCAACAGCTGCCACTTTCTAGAGCACCTAATGAGAAAAACGCCAGCCTTGTGTTGGGTGTGGAAGCTAAGAGAGATTGGTTTAAAAACCCTCATGGCTCCCCCTCCTTGGCCACGTGGCTCTGGCACCTGGACACCCACCCTAACAGGGAACCCAGGAATCCAGCCTTCTGGCACCCATGTAATTGTGACTCCTCTGCCTACCACCAGGGTGCAAAAGATCCAAACTTCTCCCAAAATAATTATATCACATCCTAGCTTACATCCTACTGGGGGAAACCTAAGACACATGTTCCATTCTTTAAGAGGTTAGAAGGTGTGGGCTTCCCAGCAATGTCTGCCATGGGAACTAAGGACAAGCTTTTCTCACTGAAGAAAAGTTTCTTGGCTATAAGGTGTCTAGCAAAAAGCTGTCCCACCATGAGGATAGCTAGATGGCACCGTGTATAGAGCACCAGGCCAGGAGTTAAGAGGACCTGGGTTCAAATCTGAACTCAGATACTTGCCAGCTATATGACTCGGGGCAAGTCACGTAACCCCATTTGACTAGCCTTTCCCCTTCTGCCCTTCTATCTTAAGAGTTGTTACTAAAACAGAAAATAAGTAATCTCTCAGTCAATAAATATTAAGTACCCACTATATGCTAGGCACTGTGTTACGCATATAAAAAATGGCAAAATGATTTTTAAAAATGGTGTCTTTGCTCAAGGGCCTCAAAGACCGAAGGGATAGAGACAGAATACAATAACTAGGTGTGTAAAATCAAACCATATATGAGATCAATTGGTGATAATTAACTGAGAGAAGGCATTAACAAATTGTAGAAGGTGGCCTATTAGCTGAAATGAGAACAATTGAATTGGAAGAGACCTTAGAGATACAATCCCTTCCTGAATCATAAAGATTCACAGACTTAAGACCACACAGATAGTGGCACGGTTCTGGCCTAGACCAGAAGCCCTGATTCATACTCCATTTCTATTTCCACTATACCACAATACTCTTCAACAATAACCAATTGTTTTAGTGCATACCCTCTATAGTAGGACATATACAAGTTGCATTGTATCCTATAGTATCCTATGCCCTTCAATACATTATTCTTAGTTGTGGATTTAATCACAATGATGAAAAATAAGGCATCTGTCACTTAATATGAGAAGAGAGTACATGTAACGATGGTATTATCCATTAATTTTGACAAATCGTGGACTAACAAAGTTCTTACAGATTGGAACAGGGCAGATCTGCCCATCTTTTAGAAATGAAATATGATCACTCTTGACCTTCAAAATTATAAACAAGTCATTTTAACATCAGATACTGGAAAGATATCAGGGGGAAAATATCATCAATCAATTTGCAATTACCTCAAAGAGCTAAAGGTAGTGGGTAGCAATCACCATGTCTTTGAGTTGAGCAAATTGTTCCAGACCAATTTAACTTCTGCGATGACATGTTAGGAAACACCTATTACTTTTCTTCTAAGTGGCCCCTTTTAATTTCATTAAAGCTTTTTATTCTGTCCTGTATTCACATAGACAACCATGTAGTTTTGTCATTATTAATGTTGGTTATACACACACACACACACACACACACACACACACACACAAAAGACCTGGAAATGATTGCTGACCACAAGTTGAATGGCAATTGCTAGTAGTTTATTTTAAAAAAAAAACAGATGGTAGCATAATATATTAAAAATAAGGATAGTATACAGGAGTCAGAAATTATTTTCCTCTTATATAATATAAGCCTTCACTAGAATATTCTGTCAAGTTTGGGTCATCATGTTTGAAAAAATAGAAACTAGCATAAGCTAGATGGCACAGTGGAAAGAGAGCTAGACCTGGAGTTGGGAGGACCTGAGTTCAAATTTGACCTTAGATACTTATAGCTGTGTGACCCTGGGCAAGTCACTTAATCCTTGTCGCCTAGCCCCATGTTGGTAAACCTATGGCATGCATGCCATAGTGTGCCAGAGGGGGCTATTCCCTTCTCCCTCTCCATGCATGCCTTAAGACATTTTTTATATCACCTGCACCTCGGCACAGTAGCCCAATGGGAGCACTTCCTCTCTCCCCTGTCTGGGGTAAGGTGAGGGACTCACATTTGGTGTGGGGGTGCAGTTTGGGCCCTCAATCTCTAAAAGGTTCACCGTCACTGGGCTTCTATCTTAAGACAGACCAAAAGGGTTTAAAAAAAAAAGGAAAAAACTAGAAACTGAAGATAGTTTAGAGAACAGTCACAAAGGTCATATAGATAGGCATTTATATATCTTTTGAATGAATGACTAAAAGGCTAGAAAATAGATCCTATCATTATAGTAGATTAACCTAGGATCATGGATTTATATTTGAAAAGACTCTTACAGATCTTCTAGTCCAACTCTCCTACTTTATAGATAAGGAACTGAGTTCCAGAAGTTAATTGACTTGCCCAGCGGAGTAAAGAGAAGGCTGAAGGAAGATGATTACTAACCTCATATGTAAGAACTGTCATAAAATGTGATTTGTTCTCTCTGTGCACTTAGAAATGAACCAGAAAATGAGTGGACAAATAGCTACATCTTTAGTACTGCATTTAATTGTGGGCACCACATTCTAGAAATGACTGAAAAACTAGAGTGCATCCACCAGTCTGACCAGAGGATCATAGAATTTAGAGCCAGAAGGATTACCTTCGATATACAGATAATGAGGATTGGAGATCATGCTATACAAGGATAAACTGAGGAATTAACACTATTTAACCCAGAAAAGAGAAGATAGAGGGGAGAAAGGATGTTGCATTCAAGTATTTGAAGGACTGTCAAATGAAAAACAAATTAGAACTGTTCTGCATGCCCCATATAGTAGAACTAGAAGAAATGGGGGAAAGTTGCAGAGAAAAAGATTTTGTCTCTTTGTGTGAAAAAGCTTCCTACTGAGTAGAGCTATTTAAAAGGAACAAGCTAGCTGTGTGACCCTGGGCAAGTGTTTAACCTCAAATGCCTAGTTTTACCACTCTTCTGCCTTGGAACCAATGGTTAGTATCAATTCTAAGACAGAAAGTAAGGTTTTTTAAATTTTTTCAATTAAAAAATAAAAGAAATGAGCTGCTTTTCCCCATCACTAGACATATTCAAGTATAAGATAACTATAATTGTCTGAGATGACATAGAGGCAGATTCCTATTCAGATACTGGGTGGACTAGGTGACCTCTGAAATCCCTTCCAATTTTTATTCAAATCAAGAGAGCAAAAAGAAGAATTATCTTAACTATCAATGTAGTGGAAAAATAGAAAAGACTCTTGAGGAAAAATAATAAGAGTCTCCATTTCTGACGCTCTTAAAAAAAAAAAAGACAGGTAGTTATCTTTCCTGGATGGCCTTCCATCACACTCCAGTCAAATGTTATTATTTGATCTTTAATGCCAAAAAATCACTTTCCTGAAGGCAAGGGGCTGGATCATAAGTTTATAATTCTCTGACATGCTGACATTTGGGGGGATTAGATGGATAGCATGTAGCAGAGTCTCTTTGCACAGGCAGGCACTGTCTTACAAATGCCTCTTTTAAGACAGAAAATAGAAATTTGTCATGACCTTTGGGTCTCCATATTGTATTTCGTATAAAATGTGAGGTTCAATTGCCCTTACACCATATTTCATAACACATTCTAAATGGATACATGGCCTTAATATTAAAGATCATACTATAAAACATTTAGAAGAAAATAGCATATATACTTCTCACAGCTATAGGAAGGAGATGTATTCTTAACCAAATAAAAAATAGAAGAAATTACAAGAGATAAAATAAATAATTTTGATTACATGAAACTGAAAAGCCTCTGAACAAACAAAATTAATGTACCTAGATAAGAAGAGATGCAGTTGAATAGGAAAAAAATCTGTATAAAATTTCTCCAATAAAATAAGGTTTTAGCGTCTAAGATATATAAATAATTACATATGAATTACAAATTATATATAAATATGTAATAAATATAAATAATATGTGTATATATATAATATCCATAGTGGAAAATTAACATTGAATTATAATTTTTATATGAAACCTTCCTTAAACCTTGGGTTTTGAAGGTTAGCCAGCCTCCAAGCTAAAGTGATATGCTCTCTGGTCTCTGGGCTAGCTTTTATTGAAGGCAGGGTAAAGATCTGCTTCTTATTTATCTCTAAACAAAAATTCTATTGGGTGATGAAGTCAGCAAGCTTAACATTTTGGACTGCAGTGACCCAACTAGGATGAAGGGGCATTTTGGCATCCTTAACACTGACTTCTTCCTGTGGTGAAGTAATGAGAGAGAGAGAGGAGTTGGGATCTCTAAATCCCAATCACTCTCATGACCTGTTTGGATTGTGGAGGGAATTTAGATTATATTGAGCAGTCTAAAAATAAATTAACTTAAAAAATTTTTAAACCCTTACCTTCTGTCTTAGAATCAATACTGTGTATTGGTCCTAAGGCAGAAGAGCATTAAGGGCTAGGCAATGTGGGTAAGTGACTTGCCCAGGGTCACACAGCTAAGAAGTGTCTGAGGCCAGATTTGAACCTAGGACCTCCCATCTCTAGGCCTGGCTCTCAATCCACTAAGCCACCCAGCTCCCCTCAAATTAATTTAAAATTAAGAAATGTTGCCTCTCAAGAATTTCAATTGTTACAATATAAACATATAAATACTAAAAGCAATTCCTCAATAGATAAATGGTCAAAGGATATGGTGCAACTAGGTGGTACAGTGGATAGAGTGCTGAGTCAGGAAGACATCTTCATGAATTCAAATCTGATCTCAGACACTACTAACTGTGTGAACTTGGGCAAGTCACTGAATCCTGTTTGCCTCAGTTTTCTAATCTATAAAATGAGCTGGAAAAATAAATGACAAATCAGTCTAATATATCTACCAAAAAAAATCTCAAAAGGGGTTACAATAAGTAAGATATAACTGAAGAAATGACTAAACAACAAAGGATATAAACAAAGAATTCTCTAAAGAAAAATAGCAAACTATTAACAACCATCTGAAAGAATGCTCCAAATCATTAGTAATTAGGGAAATGAATATTAGAAAATTCAAAATAGGAACCTTGAGTTTTAACTTCGCATCTTGCAAATTGGCAAAGATGACAAAAAATGGGAATAATCTATTTTGGAGGGATTGTGTAAAGACTGGTACACTAATCCATTGTTGGTGGAACTGTGAATCAGTGCAACCATTTTGAAAAGCAATTTGGAATTATGCAAATAAAGTAACTAAAATGTCTAAAACATTTGATTCTGTTGCTATGTTTGTACCTCAAGAAGGCCAATGATTAAAGAAAGTCTCTTAATACACCAAAATATTTATAGCTGCACTTTTTGTGATAGCAAAGACTTAGAAACAAAGCTGATGCCTGTCAGTTAAGGAATGATTAAATAAATGATGTTATATCAATGTTATAGAATATTACTACGAAATTATAAATATGATTACTATAGAGACACATGGACAGATCTGCATGAAGTTAGCCAAGAAGAAGATTTACATAATGACTACAATAACATAAGTAGAAAAAAAACATAGAAACAAAATTAAAAGTGAATGTTGGGAAGGTAAGGACTTTTTTAAATTATTTTTTATTATTATTATTTTTTAAAATTTAAAACCCTTACCTTCTGTCTTGGAATCATTACTATGTATTGGTTCCAAGGCAGAAGAGTGGTAAGGGCTAGGCAAGGGGGGGGGGGGGTGTTAAGTGACTTGCCCAGGATCACACAGCTGGGAAGTGTCTGAGCCCAGATTTGAACCTAGGACCTCCCATCTCTAGGCCTGACTCTCAATCCGCTGAGCTACCCAACTGCCCCCAGTAACGACTTTTTAAGATACCAAGTATAATAAAACAAAATCAAAAGAATGAAAAGAATAGAAGAGAATGTGAAATATATCATTACAAAAACAACTGATCTGGAATACAGGAGAGACAATATAAGAATTGTTGGACAACCTGAAAAATTATGATTAAAAAAAGAGTCTAGACATTATGTTTTAAGAAATTATTAATGAAAATTACCCTGAAGTTCTAGAACCAGAGATAAAATAGAAATGGAATGAATCCACTGATTACCATTTTAAAGGCATCTCAAGATGAAAACTCATAGGAGTTATATAGCTAAGTTTTGAAGCTCCCAAGAGAAGAAGAAAATACTATAAGCAACTAGAAACAATTTAAATATTGTGGAGTTACAGTCAGGATTACATAAAATTGAGCAACTTCTACATTAAGAGGCCACGAGGGTATGGAACATGATATTTTGAAAAGCACAGAAGCTATGTTTACAACCAAAAATAACCTACCCAGCAAAGCTGAATGTAATCCTACAAGGAAAAAAAAATCAATATTTAATGAATTAAAGGATTTCAGATATTCTTGAATAAAAAAAAAACAGATCTGAACAGAAAATTTGACCTATGAAAAACATAAAAAGATAAACATAGTGGCAGCTAGGTGGATCGGGGACAGAGAGCCAGGTTTGAAGATGAGAGGTCCTGAGTTCAAAGTTGGTCTCAGATTCTTCCTAGCTGTATGATCCTGGACAAATTGCTTAACCCCAGTTTCCTAGCCCTTACCATGCTTCTGCCTTGGAATACTAAGTATTGATTCCAAGATAGAAGGTAGGAATTTTTAAAAAAGAGAGAGAAAGAATATAAACATGAAATATCAATTATAAGGGATCCAATAAAGTCAAACCGTTTACTTCTTATATGGGAAAACATATGTAACCCTTAAAAATGATATCTTTAAGCCAATTTGGAGCTATGCCCAAAGGGCATTAAAAGACTGCCTGCCCTTTGATCCAGCCATACCACTGCTGGGTTTATACCCCAAAGAGTTAATAAGGAAAAAGATTTGTACAAAAAATATTTATAGCCACACTCTTTGTGGTGGCAAAAAAAAAATTGGAAAATGAGGGGATGCCCTTCGATTGGGGAATGGCTGAACAAATTGTGGTATCTGTTGGTGATGGAATACTGTTGTGCTAAAAGGAATAATGAACTGGAGAAATTCTATGTGAACTGGAACGACCTCCAGGAATTGATGCAGAGTGAAAGGAGCAGAACCAGGAGAACCTTATACACAGAGACTGATACACTGTGGCACAATAGAATATGATAGACATCTCTATGAGAAAGAACACTATTCACATCCAGAGAAAGAACTGTGGGAGTAGAAAAAAAAAAAAAAAACAACTGCTTGATCACATGGGTCTATGGGGATATGATTGGGGATGTAGACTCTAAACAATCACCCTTGTGCAAATACTAATAATATGGAAATAGGTCTTGATTTACACATGTAAAACCCAGTGGAATTGCTCATTGGCTATAGGAGGAGAGGAGAAAAAGAACATGATTCATGTAACTATTGAAAAATATTCTAAATCAACTAATTAAATAAAAATAATAAATAAAAAGTAAGATAAATGTTTTCTTTACTTGGGTAGTTCAAAAGAGCATATATAAACAAAAAGCTTGGAGTTGGATTGAATATAATGGAATAAGACCAAAAAAAAATTGGAAGAAAAAAATGAAACTGGACAGGGAAAAGTAAAATGGAACATTTATACAAAAGAGACATGAATGGAAGAACTATAACTGTGAAGCAGATGATGGAGTGGAGGGCTGGTAGTGCTAGAATTTAATTCTCATCAGGTGTGAGTAAGAGGAAATACCGTACATCTAAAAGAATAAAGGTCTTCTTAACTTACAGTGAAATAAGAGTGGGACAGAATAGAATAAGGGAGGGTTTCTTAGAGGAGTATACAGATCAAGAGAAAAGAAGGCAAGGGGATAAAATAAGAGAGGGACTCTTAGAAAGGTGGTCATCTTAAGAACTAGGAGCATAAGGGGAGGAGAGAAGGAAGAGACTATTAGATGAATAAACTGGTTTAGAACTAAGAGGGTAAATAGAGAGGATAAGGGAGAATGAAAAGGAAAAAAGCAATTATAATTTCAAAATTAAAGCTAAAATAGAGTTAATTAAGAGAAATTACATTATGTTAAAAGGTACCATAGATAATGAAGTAACATCAGTACTAAACCTATACATACCAATAGAATTTATCTTTTCTCAGTTTTACATAGCACCTTTACAAAAATATATATATTAGGGAATGAAACTTTATAGTTAAATGGAGAAAAGCAGAATTATTAAATGCATCCTTTTCAGCTCATAATGCAATCAGCATTATATTTAATATATTTAGGATGATGGAAACACAAATTGAAAATTAATTAGAGACCAAATAATCTAATCTTTAAAAAAAAAAAAAACCTTACCTTCCATCTTAGAATCAATGTGTATTGGTTCTAAGACAGAAGAGCAGTAAGAGCTAGACAGTTGTGGTTAAATGACTTGCCTAGGAACACACAGCCAAAAAATATCTGAGGTCAGATTTAAACCCAAGACCTTCAGTCTCTGAGTCTGGCTCTCAAACCACTGAGTTCTCATAGCTGCCCCCTAAGAAACATAATATTAAAGAATGAATGGGTTAAAGCACTAGTCATAGAAACAATAAATAATTTTATTAAAGAATGATGATACAATATACCAAAACTATGGGATTAACATAAAAGCAGTAATTAGAGGAAATTATATCTCTAGATGGGACAGCTGGGTGGCTCAGTGGATTGAGAGCCAGGCCTAGAGACTGGAGGTCCTAGGTGCAAGTCCGGCCTCAGACACTTCCAGCTGTGTGACCTTGGGCAAGTCACTTGACCCCTATCGCCCACCCTTACCACTCCTGGGCTAAGGAGGGTCCCTAGCCCGGATGAAAAAAGGAGGAGGGTTGGGCGTGGGGCTAGCAACCCCACCCTGTAAAAACTACATCTGCTAAAGAAACTGCATCCTAAGGTAGGGGCAGCTGGGCTAGCTCAGTGGATTGAGAGCCAGGCCTAGAGACGAAAGGTCCTAGGTTCAAATCCGGGCTCAGACACTTCCCAGCTGGGTGACCCTGAGTGACCCATTGCCTACTGGTTGTGGCCCTATGCTCCTAGAATGGAGTCCCCGGATTAAAAAATATATATATATATATATATTTATATATATATAGATGCTTATATCAGTAAAATAAAGAACAGATCAACAAACTGGATATGCAAATAAAAACTAGAAAAAGAACAAATTTAAAATTCCCAATTAAACATTAAATTGGAAATCCTAAAAATTAAAGGTGAGATTAATACATGTGAGTGTAAGAAAATTATCAAATTAATAAATCAAAGTAGGAATTGGTTTTATGAAAAAATAAATAAAATAGAGAAATGATTGGTTAATATGGTTTAAAAGAGGAAAGAAAACCAAATCACTTATGAAGATGAAAGCAAAACAATTATTAGGAATTATTTTACTCAATTATATGCCAACAAATTTAACAATTTAAGTGAAGTGGAAGAATACTTACAAAAATATAAACTGCTTAGACAAACAGAAGAGGAAATAGAATGTCTAAGTAGACCTGTATTAGAAAAAGAAATTGAACAAGCCATAAATGAGCTTCCTAAGGAAAACAAAACAAAACAAAACAAAACTTATAAATAGATTTACAAATGAATTCTACCAAACATTTAAAGATCAACTAATTCTAATATTAAAC
Organism: Gracilinanus agilis; assembly: GCF_016433145.1. Taxonomy (NCBI): domain Eukaryota; kingdom Metazoa; phylum Chordata; class Mammalia; order Didelphimorphia; family Didelphidae; genus Gracilinanus; species Gracilinanus agilis. Next base: position 166,886,759 of record NC_058131.1, on the reverse strand, counting down.
AAATTATTTGGAGTACTAGGACTCCAAACTCCTTTTATGAAACAAGTATTGTAGCAATCCAGGTATATATCAATTGTGATATTATTTTAAGAAGTATTCAAAAACTTAACTCTTATACTGCTAATGATTGATCTCTGCAATCCTGAGTCAAATTGAATGTTGACCTTGCCAAATCCCTAGCCCTTCCCTAAGGCTGCACCCCAGAAGAGAGTCAGTTATCTCAGTCTCCTTACTTCTCCTTCAAGAATCAATTAACATAGGTATCAAACACCAGTAGATACCTTAGGCCAGATACACCCTGGATAATGATCTTAACTCTACATATTGTTTCTGGTTTTGGTAGTTTGCATTTTATGATGATTATCTCATAATGTTAATGTATCAGGCCACTGGTCTCTCCCCTTCCCCCCATACTGTTGTAACCCCAATAAAATGTGACAAGAAATCAGCTAATAATAAGCTCTTGATCATCAGAGCTTACTAGCTGTCTGTCTGTCTACCTTATGCAAAAACTTTCTGTGTCTGCGTGTCTTTATTCTCGCCTTATATTCTCTTTCCATTAATCCTTAACCTGTAACCCATTTTCACACAGTCCTTGGTTCCCCTTTCTGAGTGTCCAACCCACTAGGAATCTTCGTGAAGCTGCTGGACGGCTTCAAGTATGGTACTGATACCTAAACCAGGAAGAACAAAAACAGAGAAGGAAAATTATAGACTAATTTCATTAATAAATATGGATACAAAAATCCTAAATAAAATACTAGCCAGAAGAGATGAATGCCTTGCCTTGTGTGAGCGGCAAGATGGAGTTGGTGAGAGGCAAGAGCTTCAGTTCTGACAGTCCTTCCTTTGGGGGCTCTTCAAATGGGAGCCCCTTAAGAGACTATACATGTCATTCATCTTTGAGTCTAGCATTCAGTAACCTTCAAGAGAAAAGATGGAAAAATCCAACCATACTTCAGGTTGCTAAAGGGAAAACACTCTGGGAAGACATGTCAGTGAGCTGGTTTCCATAGGTGCACCTTGAGCACATCCCACATCTCACTCATGCAACCAGCCTCAAACTATTATTCTAAAACAAAGTCTTTGCCTCTTCTATCATTAAGGGCTAGGTAAGAACTGAGACAAAAGATGGCCTTAGGATTCCTTATCACAAAAATATCTATATTGGGAGAGAAAGCTCCACCACTTTTTGTTATCAGTAAAAATCAATTGCTATTTAAATTCATCAAAATCTAAACAACAAGTCTTAATAAGATTTGGTCTGGTGTGTATGTGTGTGTGTGTATGGGGGGGCAGTTATTGTCCATTAAATAAAAGCCTAAGCTGATCTGGGCTTAAAAGTGTAGTCAAGGGGGCAGCTGGGTAGCTCAGTGGAGTGAGAGTCAGGCCTAGAGACAGGAGGTCCTGGGTTCAAACCCGGCCTCAGCCACTTCCCAGCTGTGTGACCCTGGGCAAGTCACTTGACTCCCATTGCCTACCCTTACCAATCTTCCACCTATGAGACAATACACTGAAGTACAAGGGTTTAAAATAAATAAAATAAAATACTATCTCATTAAAAAGTGTAGTCAAGCAATACCATTTAAAAGGAAATTGACTGGTCTGGAGGAAATATATTGAATTTGTCCAAGACAAAGAAAATTATCCAAAATTTTGTTAAAAATCTCACCCCCCCCCAAATCCATAATATCATGCAAAAAATAAGCAATCAAATATTACATTCCTATCGAAGGAGCACCCAAGTATATAACAACAGAGTAAGTCCTATGTACAGAGAGGGGCCCACATATGGCAGAAGGCCTGTCATTGTGTTTTTTGAAGGGAGGCAGAATAGACATTTCTAGCCCCTTCTTCTCCTACCTTCCTCAAGAGAAGCTTTCATTCCAGCCAGGAGAAAAAGCAGGAAATTAGGGCTAGAAACCACCACTCTGCTTTTCTCAGAGAGATGGTGTACTAGGCTTGAAGTATATCAGTCTGTTTCCATAAATATTATTAGTATAAGGCAGTTATGGACAAACTTTTTAAAGAGGGAGCCAAAGGAAAGGAAATGCTCATCTTTCAATCTGTTTCTAAGGCAACTCTTTCGAAGTTTCATTGTATTGTATCCTACTCACAGTATTCCTCAGGTTAGGAATAATGTCTCACAGCAGGAGAGAACATTTCAGGGGGCCACATCTGTAGTTTGCCCATCACTGGAATAAGGGATATGATTGTGTTTGAGGTATCTTTTGATCACTTTTTAATTTTTTTTTTTTTAATAACCCTTACCTTCTGTCTTGGAGCCAATAGTGGTAAGGGTAGGCAATGAGGGTCAAATGACTTGCCCAGGGTCACACAGCTGGGAAGTGTCTGAGGCTAGGCTTGAACCTAGGACCTCCTGTCTCTAGGCCTGGCTCTCAATCCACTGAGCTACCCAGCTGCCCCCACACTTTTTGATTTCTGAGGGACATCGAGTACATATAGCAAATAGCAAAGAAGTCCATTTATTCAAATTGTAACAAAATAGAAATCAGAAAAAATATACATAGGAAAATCTATACCAGACAATACAGAATGAAGGTGTTCTCCCATTGGGGAATAAGGTAACTCATTTCAGTCAAAACAGAGCATCGTGGATCTCACCCAAAGAGAAACTCCCCAAAGTTTAGAGTTGCAAGCTGGGAATAGGAACATGTTGGTGACTGCCCACTCCTCTCATGTCTTTCCTTATAAGAGCCTTTTCCTTGAGCGTATGAAATAGAGTTAGACTTTTCCATCTTTTATCTATCCCAAAGTCAACTGGATGCTAGTCTTGAAAACAAATCACTTGAAAAGTCCCCAGAGAGGAGACTGGCTAAATTATGGAACATTTGACTCTCACGGACTCCAACCCTACCCCTTACAAAAGGTAGGGCATTCTTCTCCATCGGATAGGGATTACATTCAGGTTAAGTGACTTGCCCAGGATCACCCAGCTAATAAGTATCTGAGATCAAATATGCATTCAGGTCTTTCTGACTCCTAGCCCAGCTCTGCACTACCTAAAAGAAACTATATTGAGCAATGCCAGTTACTGGAAAGATTTATTTTTTATATTTGAAAAAAAGTGGCCCCTAAAATCAACTAATTTCCTTGCTTAGCAATTCCGTGATCACCAAGTAACCTTTTGCTCTCACAGTCATATAGATTTCTAGCTTCTTTGATGCTAGACAAGCAGATGCTCTGGTTAAAGAACTTTAGTATTTAGGAAATAAACAGATAACACCAGCTGCCCTATTGCTCTTTTGATAAATTAATAAATCAGCATTCTTTTTTACAAATCAATTTCTTGTGGGTTTGATTATTGTGAATCAATTACGGGTCCTGATCTCTGCTGATAGAAGTGATAAAATCAAGGTCTAACTAAACCCTTTAAGACATTCCATTGTGTCAGAAAAAGTACTGGAGTGTGGTGATCAGAAGACTGAAGCTCTAATTCCATTCATGGCATTAACTCTCTCTGTGACCTTAGGCAAGTCACTTTGCCTGAATGGACTTCAATTTCCTCTTCAATAAAATAAAGTTTGGTTAAGAGTTCCTATCGGTTCTAACATGCAGTGAACTCTAAACCTTATGGATTCATGTCAAACGGTAACTTTGGAGGTCATTCTAAACTGACGAATCACGATATACAATGGTCCTGACTTGTAGAATTAACCAAAAACCAGAACTCGTTAAATAAAGCACCTTACATTTTTGTGATAACCATTTCATTTATTTATTTGTTTGTTTGTTTTGTTTAATTAAGTAACCATCTTCGTTGTCCTTGCTTTAGCCCTCGGACCCTAGCTCAGTAGACGCACAGGGGCAGTCAGAATACCAGAAGGAGCCGGAAAAGAAAACCTTAAAGGCAAGTAACCAGCAGACAATCCTGGAAACTGGACTGCAGGGTCAAAGTTAGAGTCAGCCTGGGGCTAGCAGCAGCCGCTGAGTCCAGAGAAGAAACTTGGTTCACTTCTCTCTTTTAAGTGATTGGCTAATTACAACAGTGGAGGTTTTTGATTGGCTGACTCTAAAATAGAGTCTGTACTGACTGGATCACGATTACTAAACTCTGGAGACAAGCAGGTCCCAGAGGTTTTCTGCCTAGGTTTTTGGTCAGGGCTCTCCTTTTTCCCAAGCGGGCACCGATCTAGATTATTCCTGAATCTGCGGCTGTGCTAAGTGAGTCCCTGCTGCCTCGCTTTCCCTCCTCAGGCTTGCTAAGAGCTCCAAGTTTCTTTGTTTTTGGAGAGTCCATAGCCCAAGGTCTCACTCCCGCCTTCGGTCTCGCTTTTCTTCAATTTTTTTTTTTTCTCGGAACTTCTTTCCGCAGACCCCACCCCAAAGGATGGGAAGATTTGGGTGCAATTGCCCAAAGGGATAGGTGAGGGGAGGCTGGTCGTAAAGTTGAGGGCATCAACCCTCTACCCCACATCCTTATCCCGTACCCACAGCTCCTCTAATTTCTTGTCTTTTCCCCCCTTCAATCTTTTTACAGGTTTCTGCCCCCTGGATCTTTTTCCCTTCTAGGGATGCCTAGGATAGATCTCACCAATGCGTCTCTCCGTGAGTCACAATTCACTCCTACACCGGTTCCTGAGGTCCTATGGAGGGGAACCTCGACCTCAACTGCCCCTTCGTCCCTGCTTGGTTCGGCAGCCCGAGCGCCAGCTCGCGAAGAAACGGGTGGTATTCGCGGACACAAAGGGGTTGGCTCTGATCACCATCCACAACTTTTCATGCGGTATTATAAATTCTAAGGAGGAACTGCCGTTCCAGAACAGAATTCTGCAGCTGGCTCCAGCCTGCGTCCCGCCTGGGTCCAGCTACGTCCTTGCTTTCTCTCAGCCCTTAGATGACTACGGCCGCTTCTGCAGATGCCTGCAGGCCCAGAAGGTGTGTCTGGAACAGTGTGCAGTACAGGGGCGCTTCTTGCAAGGTACAATTCGGGTGCTCAACTTGGGCTATGAGAAGGTCGTGCAAATGCGCATCACGTTCAATGCCTGGACTTCTTACCACGACGTGCCCTGTGTTTATGTGCCTCAACTTTTCAGAGGTGAAATAGATATCTTCAGTTTCCAGGTGGCATTGCCCCAGGGTCCTCCAGGCCCAGCTGGCACCATCCAGTTCTGCTTCTCTTTTCAGTGTGTTCAGCAGATTTACTGGGACAATAACCAGGGTTATAACTACCACTTGCAGCCCTCTGACTTCTACTTGTCTAGTAAGTGTAGTTCTGAGTCTCCCATTTGAGCCTCCACAAATGGACCGCCTAGTTTCTTTGCAGCACATCTAGAAGTTTTCCCCCTGACTTGAAGAGCCTGTATGCCTCTGGGGTTTGAAGGCATAGTCTTTCCAGTTGTTTCAATTTTTTCTCTTGCTAGTTACAATAGGATCCATAAACACCTGAACTAAATTAATAGGACATAAAATTCAAGCGCTTTTCAGTCTTCTCCCAGGAAAGTGGAATCACCTTCTGGCTTTTGTAGGAGGGTATGGGTATTGTTTTAAGAGAAGATGCTTTCTTTAGGAAGACACTGGGAGTACTACCCTTTTGCAGAATTTTAGGGTTACCTTTAAAGTGAGGTGGAAACTTTCAGTTACTGTTTTAATTACCTGAATACTCTAGTAGAAGCACTTAGGATGCTCAGTGGATGGAACACTGGATCTGGAGTCAGGAAGGCCCAAGTTCAAATCCTGCCTTACTCACTAGTTGTGCGACTCTGGGCAAGCTATGCAACTTCTGTTTATCTTAATCCACTGTAGAAGGAGATGGCAAACTACTCTTTGCCAAGAAAACCCCATAGATGCTACTCTGGGTTATAGTCCACAGGGCCAAGAGTCAGACACTACTGAACAACAACATACTCTGTTAGAAGGCACCTACATGGAGGAGAGTGCTCTCTAGTGTTCATATTAGTGATATGGAAAGGCAAAGCATGCCAAGTGCCCCTCTATTCCTTGTGCTATTACATTTATGGTCATTTGAGATATTCTTGCCCCTAAACATTCCTTCTCAATGGGAGGGTTTTTAAAAATTCAGCTGTTTGTGAAAGGGTAATTCAAATCTGCCTCTTACCTTCAATTTCTACTTTCTTTTTTTATTATTCTCTTATTTAAAATGGGAAAATATTTATTTTAATGGTTTATTCTGTATTTTAAGATAATTTATCTATATTTGCAATTTGTGGAATATTGTAATATTCTAGCAAAATATCTTGGACTATTTGAACTCTGGAAACACTTTTCCAAGTTTAACTTGATGATGTAAGAACTTTAATAAAATTTATTTTCTTATACTTTGATTACTTGACTTGTCCAACAATTGCTTGTAGAATTTAGGTGCTTCATGAATATGGTTATTTGCAGTTCCTGAGAGCTATGTTATAATTATAAAGTTAGAAAGTTACAATATAATAATAAATAAATTTAAGAAATAAAGTAATAAAGTTAGAAAGTTATAATGATGAGCAAGCTGCTATGGTTTTATTTCTTTGACTAAAATGCCCCCAGCAGGTTAGCTTTCGGTGTGCAACAAGCAACATGTCCTATCATTATTATCAAAACAAAGACAGAAATCAGCTGAACAGAAGTGGTCTCAGGAGCAGTGTAAACACAAGCCATTCTGATATGAATTATCCATAGGAAAATGATTCTCACTCTTCCTTTCCCCAACTCTGCCTATACCTTTCAATTCTGACTCTGCTGAGAAAAACTTGGGCAAATTTTCCTGGGACCAACTACAAGTCGGAAGTAATATTTCATTGTTAGTAATGGAAATAGGGGCAGCTAGGTGACCAAGTGGATAGAGTGCCAAACTTGGAGGTGGGAGGTTCTTAGATACTGTAAGGGGTAAAAATTTTGGTTGGACTGAATATTTAAGAGTTTTGGTCACCGGGAATCGAAATTCCATCTTCACAATACTTACTAGATTTATGATCCTGGGCCAAGTCAATGAACCCTCTTTGCCTCTAAGAAATAAATAAATTCGGGAACAGATAGGTGGCTCAGTGGATGGAGATCCAGACCTAGGTCCTGGGTTCAAATATGAACACTTCCTAGCTGTGTAGCCTTAGTTAAGTCACTTAACCTCAATTTGTCTACAATTTTTTTTTCCAGTCTTCAAATATCTTCACTGGATGGCCATCCATTGCCTTCATTAACTGTATTTCAAATCATTAAACATTTACTTTAGTGAAAACACTACCTGTATTTTCCATCACACACACACATAAAATGCCCCAAAAATGGTTTCTGGAATGTAAGAAAGCCCTTACTAATCTTCTGCCTTGGAACTGATACTTAGTCTCACTTCTGAGGCAGAAAGTAAGGGTTTTTGTTTGTTTTTTTTTTAAGTTAAGGAAATAAAAATGTAACCATTCTATCATAAGCTGGTAGTAGATTTTGACAGTAAATTTGTATGGCTCTCTATATTTCCTCAAAGTACTTCTTCAATAGGAATTATATCTCTTCTGGCTAAAGTTCTAGACTGTCCATAAATTAATTACTCATATATTGAGAAATCACAGTGTGTACATAGAAAAAAAGATACTCTTTTTTCTATTGGTTTATTTTTTAAATTAAGTAATTTTCTCAGTTAACAAGTATTTATTTTTTCTTTTTCACCTCCTTTCCATTGGGGGGGAGGGCCTTAAACAAGTACTCATAGTCAAGCAAAACAAATAACCCACTTGGTCATATCTAAAAATGTCTTATTGTGCAATTATAGTCTATCACCTCCTTCCCAGAAGGTACATTAGAATTTCTTAGAGAAGATAAAAGAATGTATATTGTTCTGCCTTAAAAAGAATTCTTGCACGATATATCAAAAAAAATGCACATTTATCACTTCATTTTTCTATGCCTTACCTACAAAAAAAAATCATCAGGAAGTATGAAAGGCCCAGTAGGTGGCAGAGGTGAGAAAAGCTCAGTAGGGGTAACTGCTGAATTTTGATAGTGATACCAGTGGTAGGGAGTAAGGTCCAACAGAAAAGAACAATGTAATTACACTGCCAAAATATATGGGCATCTCTGCAGTGCCAGAAGTATAAATTGCCCTTCCATGAATGGTACCAACATTGGTGGCTGTTTTATACACTTCCCACATATACATTCTAGTAACAGGTGTCTCTTGGATATGTACTTTCCCCATGTTTCTTGAAGCATTTTTTTTAAACCCTTACCTTCAGTCTTAGAATTAATATTAAGTATTGGTTCCAAGGCAGAAGAGTGGTAAGGGCTGGGCAATGGGGATTAGGTGACTTGCCCAGAGTCACACAGCTTGAAGTATCTAAGGTCATATTTGAATCCTGGCCCTCCCATGTCTAGGCTGACTCTTAATCCCCAGAGCCACCTGGCTGTCCTTCGTTAAGTACTGAAGTAAGGTTAGCTATTAGTTGAATATGCCTGGTACTTTTATAGCTATCCCTACACTTTTGGATAAGGGGGGGGGAATTATTACAGTTTTAAGCAAGGGAATTACTCTTTAAGAATAATTATTTAGGAAAAGATGATTCTTTAAAGAAGATTAATCTGAGATCAGTTTAAGGGAAGAGATTTGAGGCAAAGAGGCAAAGAGGCTACTATAATAGTCTAAACATAACACTATGAGCTAAAATTATGACACTTGAAAAAAGGAAGTTGTGAGAGAAACTTGGAAGGTTTTGGTGCTGATATTGAGAAGAAAATAGAAGTAAAAATGATTAAGATTCAGAGGCAAGTTTTTTTGAAGGAAGTGTTGGTCAAAGAAATAAAAAAGTTGGGAAGATCCAATTATGTGTGATTGGGGAAAGATGACTTTTAAGTGTAAGACATGTTGAGTTTAAGGTGAAAATGGGTTATTCTAAGTAGATAATAAAAATCTATTTGATCATATCACTTCCTTGTTTGAAAACCTTCAGTTGTTCATCAGTATCTCTAAGTTGGGGTTCTTAGTATTTTGGCAGTCTGATGAAAACTATGTGGCACTTCAGAATGTTCTTAAATGCACAAAGTCCACAAGATTTCATAGGAAACCAAATATATTGAAATACAGTGTGTGTATACATACATATACACACAGACATATATATTTAAAGTTAATGGACATCAGGTTAAGAACTCTTGCTCTAACATAAAATACAAACTCCTTGGCCTAGAAACTAAGGCCTTCCTAAATCTGACTCCACCTTCCCTTTCCTGCCTCAACATTATTCTTCTTAACAAAAGTCCTTTGTTGTAGCCTAGAACCATGATTAGAATTGTGGTGATTTTTCCAAGCACTGAAATTTAGAGCACATTAACATTCAGAATCCCTTCAATTTGAAGTGGGAAGAGATCTAATCTGAAGTTAAGCCCAAATCTAAAGAATTTCCAATACAATACCCAACAATCATTCATCCTTTACTTGAAGACATCCAGTGAATTTATTACCTCAATTTTTTGTCAGTCAGTCAAAGAGCATTTATTACTATATTCAAGGTGTTAAGCCCTGGGTGTACAAAGAAAAAAAACAAAACAGCAGTTTTTCTGAAGAAGGTACAATTTTAGCTGGAACCTGAAGGAAGCTTGGGAAGCTAGCAGTTTGAGATGAAGAGGGAGAGCATTCTCTGTATGATAGACTGTCAGTGATAATACTTAGAGCTGAGAGTTTGTCTTTCTATACCAGGAGTTGGCAACATATGGCTCTCATTCTGCAGGAGCCATAAAGTCAACCACGGCACAGTAACTAACAGTTTTCGCACGCCATGGTGTGTCATGTGATATGTCACGTGATCCTTTCCGTACCGGTACTATCTTGATAGAAGCTCCCTCATTGATATTGCCATGTGAGACGAATCCTGGTCTTTAGTTCTGATTGGTAGGTGTGCTGTGTGTTCCTCCTTCTGCCCTCCTTTTACTCTTTCCACACCTGTTACTGACATCTTGGAGTTCTGTATAGTGATTGATCACTTTTGTCTACATTCTCTACCCCTCTGCCTCTGATTTACATGGCTTTATCTCAGTGCATTTATGGGGTTTGCACTCCCTATTTGTGGGATTGTTATTGTTTTTAACTTTTCTACCTGCTCTTAAAGGGGAACTATAGTCAGATTACATCTTTACATATGCTTCATTAGTGAGAAGCATTTCTCCCCAGTAGTTGTTTCATTTGATACAGAATGATTGAGTAGGCAGCACTGATAAACACCTGTATCAGGAAATGTGTGTGATATGTCCTGGCCAGTTTTCCATGAAAAGGTACCCTCCTCCCCCACTACTTACTAATGCCTGCACACAAGTCATGTTATTTTCTGTAATCTCCTGATCTCCTCCTTAATTTATGTGACCAAATGGCTTAACCAGCAGGCCGGCAGCTTTTTCTTCTCCTGTTGCCTGACTTGAGAGAGGGAGAGGAAAAAGTATTCTTCTCTGAATTTTTCTCTATTTATTTCAGTAATTTTCTTAGTGTAAAGGAGTTTTATATGTATGTGTGCAGTTATATCAGTACTATAGTGCCCCATTAAGTCTTGTTTTTTTATTAATAATCAGCAAAACCATGCAGCACCAGAAGTCACATTAATGTACTTTATTCATCATTAGTTAGCACATAATAACATTATTAAAAATAGTTCAGAGACTTATTGTACTTTAAAAGTGTTGTTTTTACATAAAATGCACATATTTACTTGTATTCAGTGTTAAATATATTGTACGGCTTTCACAAAATAACATTTTAAAAAATGTGGCGTTTATGGCTCTTACAGCCAAAAAGGTTGCAGACCCCTGTTCTATGCAAACAGCTAGGAGGCCAGTGTCACCTGATAGAGCATATGAGAGGATGGGGTGGGAGTGGGGGGACAGATGGTGTAAGTCTTACACTGTAAGAGGACTAGAAAGGTAGAAGGGGTGAGGTTATGAAGGACTTTTTTATATTTCATCCCAAAGGTGATAGTCACTAGAGTTTACTGAATAGGGGTGACAGCCACACTTGAGATTTGGGAAAGTCATTTTGGTAGCTGAATGAAGGATGGCTTGAAGGAGAAGAGACTTGTGGCAGGCAGACCAGCCAGTAGGCTAATAAAATAGTCCAGACCTAAGAAAGTTCAGTCTCTGAGCCAGAGTGGTTTACTGAGACCTGTTGAAAATGTGAAATCTACAGCCCTTGGCAACAGATTGGATATGGAGATAGTGAGTTGAGGATACTTGGGATGCCTGTGGGCAGGAGTAAGAGGAAAGCACAACTCTGGACTGTAAAAGTTTGAAAAGGAGGTGAATTTGATTGGAAAGATGAGTTCAGTTTGGACATGCTGAGTTTTAAGATGTCTGGAAAATCCACAAGGAGTTGAAGATGTGACAACAGTGAAAGTCAGCAGAGAGGTTAGGGCTGGATAAATGGACTGAGTCATCAGTAACAGAAATAACTGAATCTATGGAAGCAGATGAGATTGCCAAGTTTTGAAATTGGATCGATGGAAGTGGCCCCGGGGAAAACTATTTTCTCTCTATAGCAGGATAAGTAGAGAATGATTAAGAGGGGTTGGGGAAGGCTTCCTGTAGACGGTAGGATTTGGGTTGGGACTACTTTTCTAGAGAAAACTGCAGTCCGAGGAAGGTGACCCAGTCAGGTCCGCTTCCTCATCTGGCCCAGGCTCTGTCCCTTTATGAGCTGCGAAAGGCATGACTTACTCAGGGGAAGAGTGATGGCAGAAAGGAAGAGGCCCAAAACTAATGGGGAGACCAGCGCTCTCCCTATCCCTCACCCTAAAAGGCCCCTCCGCCGTCTTTTCCTTGGGGTTGGGTGCTGTGTGGAATGGAATTAAATAGGGCCGAAGGAGCAGACGGCGGCGCAGGCCTCTGAACGACTCCAACTGCTCCCAGAGATGAGGCCAAGGCAGCAAGATCCTGCCGGCGGAGTCCCATCCTCGCGCCCAACCTCCCAACCGTCGCTACAGCCCCGGGCTTTGACAGGAGCCATCGCGTGCCTCTCCGTTAACCAATCAATCACCACTCTTTAACCGGTAGATGTCCGGCTAAGAGGCGACTCTGACTGTTGCCTCTCATTCCTGGAAGACAGCTTGAAAGGCGCGCCCGCCCGCCGGCAGCGTTAGTGGCGTGGGCACCGCCTTCACTTCCCTCTGCGCGCGCCCCGAGCTAGAAAGAAAAAGGCCCGGGGGGGGGGGGGGGGGGGCAGGGCGTCACGTCAAAGCCGCGTAGACAAAGGGCGGGAGGGCGCGTGCGCACTCGCCCGCCACCTCGTCTACAGCCGGCGGTGGGGGAGGGACTGTGAACGGAGGGATCCTGAGGACCAAAACCCGGACCCCCCCTGTGCCACACGGCTGGTGAGTAGCACCTGGTCTGACTCTCTTTCTTCCTAATATCGGTAGCCGCCAAAGGAACGGAGATCGAGGCTAGGGAGAGGGAGGGTCACGGGTCTGGTGTGGGTTAAGACCCGGAGCTTGGTTCTCGGGGGCCTCCCCAGCCGGCCGGGGAGCTCGGGAGACACCATCATGTTTACCCTGGGGTTCCCGGCGTGGAACATTCCGACCTCCCCTTCCCTTCTTGGAATGAAACATTCCGCTCCCCTTCCCGGAGCTGCTCGAGCACCCCGAGCTAAGGCTCCTCCATCCACGATGGGGAGGCGTGCTCTTCCGAGGCGTCCAATGGGAAAGGATTTCCCTTCCCCCCCGCCCACCTTCTCTCTCTTCCCACCCTTCTTCCTCGCTATGGACTCTCCTGCTGTCTCCTCCCCATCTCTCGGAAATCCTACGCTGTATTGTTCCATTCTACGTGTCCTCGCCCTTCCTCCCTGCCTGTATTTTCTTTATATACTCTGGTTGTTCTCAGAGAGGGGAGGAGAAAAGGAAAGCAAGTGTTCCCGTCATTTTCTTTGCTCTGGGCCCTCAAAACACTATTCCTCATTTTCCACTTTAGCATCTCCTCGACCAGTCTGAATCCTCTCGCCTGAGGATCTTCTCTTGAGGATCTTCTCTAAGAGTGTCCTCAAATTTTATGGCCTGCAGGGCTTCTGCTCTTGGAGATAGGTTTTTGCTGTTTGCAAAACGAACAGTTTTGCCATTTGGCGGTTATAGAGGGCATATACAGTTCCGGAACTTACTGTCAGATGCCTCACACTGCTTATTTTCTTTGTCATACGTGTCTTTTGCATTTGGCTGCATGTCTTAAGAGTTCCTTTTCCAGACTTGGCATAGCCATGTTTCACCTGAAGCAGTTTTTTTTAACTGATCGTTTAGACCAATTAAACATATATATGTATATGTGTGCATACACTGACATATATACACATACATACATTCTATGTGCTGGTTATCTTATAGTTAATTGCATATCCTAAAGTTCCTTTTCCTGGCACGTTGTAGTTGTTTCACTTAAAGAATAGTGTACGTTTATGGTATATGTATGTATCTATATAGATATATAGATATTCAAATATGTCCATATATTCTCTATGCTGCGTGACTTATAGTTGACTGAATATCTTTTAGTGCCTTTTCCTTATTTGGCATAGCATGTGGTTTCGCTGAAAGAATTTGTTTTCCTTCACTGTTAAATTTACCAAAATTTGGAAATCCTAAGAGTAGATACTTTTGCTTACTCAGTTTCATAATGCATATGAAGCCCTGTTTAATCTGCCAATATAAATTTAGTAACAGTGAGTCTTGTTATAATGCTAGTCCAATCTTTTCAGCTGGACAATGACCTATTTCTGATTTTCTGATTCAAGGTGTGCCCTTTCTTGTGAAAAGTGTTATGGTGAGAGGAAGGAGAGAGAGAAAACCTAATCCCATCCTTGTATAAAGCTATGGTGTAACTTTAACAGATATGATCCTTTTAACCTTAGGTAATGGAATTGGAGAAACCCAGAGGGGAACAATCAAATCAGAGTGATGGAGGGCAAACTAAAAAGATACGAGTGGCTTTTCATTCTGGAAAGACAAGTATAGAGAGATGATCACAGTCTAAAATTATGGAAGCCGTGTGGGGCAGCATTTTATCTCTGGAGGCTAGCCTTGAAGTCTTTCACCTTCCACATACTAGCTTTGTGACCTTGGGTAAGTCTCTTTACTCTCTCAGTGCCCCAGACAACTTACTTAAGATTATACATTGGAAGGAAGGTGCCAGCCTACACTGTCAGCAGAAGTTCCTCACTCAGAATCCTATGTTTATGAAATAAAAAATCTGGTTTAAAAAAAACCAACTTAAATAATACATAATATGAAAATAATATCAAAAATCCTGTAATGCTATAATTAGGGGGCATTCCTGAACATTTTAAAGAATGATATCTAGAAAGAAATATCTAGCATAAATAAAAAGTATTGCCTTATGTTGCTGATAAGATCTAGAACTCATGAAGCCTTGCCTGGGGCAGCTGGTTATTCAGTCATAGGACTAGTATCAATCAGCAAGTATTTATTAATTATCCTCTATTTAATGGGAGAAACACAAGTAGATACAATCTACAAAGGTGATAATAGCAGGGAGCCTGGGGAAGTGCTAGCCACTTTGGGGATCAGGAAAGGATTTATGGAGGAGATGTGAGCTTATTTTAGAAAGAAGTCAGGGATTCTAAGAAGCAAAGATGAGGAGGGAGTGCATTCAGTGAACCTATGCAAAAGCTCTAAAACAGGAGGTGAAATGGCATGTGTGAGGCACAGTAAGGGGGCCAGTTTGCTTGGAACACACACAAAGGTGGGAAGAAAGTGTGATGAGTCTGGAAAGGTAGTCTGGAGCCAGCTAGTGAACATTCTTCAAATACCAAACAGGAGTTTATATTTGAAGGGGCAATAAGGGACCATTGGAGTTTCTTGAGCGGAAGAGTGACAGGATAAGAGGCTTGGGGTTTAGGAATGTCTCTGGCAACTATGGGGTGTGGATTAAACAAGGGAGAGATTTAGAGCAGGAAGACCAATTGGGAAGCTGCTGTTAGAGCCCAGTGTAGAGGTGATGAAGACCTGTGATAAATGAAGGCCATATGAATGGGGAGAAGAGGATGTATACTGGACATGTAGAAGTAGAATTGCAAAGATTTGGCAGCTGATTGGACATGTGATGTCAAGGGAATCGAGAAGTTAAGGATAACTCCAAGGTTGTAGGTTACAAATCTGCATGACCAAGGATGGTGCTACCCTCGATTGTCAGTAAAAAAGCATTTATAAACATTTACTATATGCTGCATTACTGTGCCAAGAACTGAGAATACAAAGAAAGGCCAAAAAAAAAAAAATGGTCCTTACCATCTGGGAGTATACATTCTTATTGGGGGATGGGGAGGTAGGAATAGAGGGGACAAGGATGGTAACATGTAAATAGCTACATTCAAGATAAGTACAAAGTAGATAGATCTTTGAGTAATAATGTGAAGGGAAAGTACCAGAAACTGGGAAAGAAGTTACAGGAAAGGCCTTCTTCAGAAGGTGGGATTTGAGCTAACTCTGGAATGAAGCCTGGGAAACTGAAGAGGTAGAGGTGAGGGGGCAGAGCCTTCCATGTAAGAGAGACAGAATGCTATGTATGAGAAACTGCTACAAATAGGCCAGTATAGGAAGGGGCCAAGTAATGATGAATTTTAAGTGCTAGAGGATTTTGTATTTGATTCTGGAGGTAATAAAGGGAGCCACTAGAGCTCATTGGGGCTCAGGGGATAGTAAAACCTGTGCTTTAGAAAGAATTACTTTGGCTACTAAATTGGTTGATTGGGATGAGAATAGATTTGAAGCAGAAGACTTGGCTATTGCAGTACTTCAGATAAGGGGTGATGAGGGCCCGAATTAGAGCCATTACTGTGAATGGAGAGGAGATGTATAAGAGAGATGCTGTGGAAGGAGAAACAAGATTTAGTAATGGCCTGGATATGTGGGATGAGGGAATGAGCAATTAAGGATTACACTGAAGTTATAAGCCTACATGAATTGGAGGATGTCAGTGTCTTAAATAGTAATAAGGAATTTCAGAAGGGATAATTTTGGGGGGAAAATTAAAGAGCTCCATTTTGAGCATGTTGGGTTTGAGAGGTCCAAAAGGACCATTAATTGATGATACTACTTGTAGGTCAGGAGAGAGCCTGGATTTATCTGGCATCTGCATTAGAAATCATTGAGTCCTTGGAAGTAGCCAAGATCACCAAATGAGATAGAATAGAACCAAAAAAAAAAAAAAAAAGAGAGAGAGAGAGTGAACTCAGTACAGAACCTTAGAAGACACACACAGTTAGTGGGCAATTACATGTATCAAAAACCAGCAAAAGAGAATAAGAAAGATTGAGTCAGATGGGTAGGACAAGAATCAGAAGAAAGTATCCTAAAAGAGAAGGCGGTTGACAGTGTCATTACAGAGAGATCAATGATGAAGGATGAAGACTAAGAAAAAGCCATTTCATTTGGCAATTTAGAGGTCATATGCTAACTTTCAAGAGAATAATTTCAGTTAAATGACAATAAAGTTGGACTCCTGATTGCATAGGGTTTAGAAAAGAATGAGAGGAAGAGAAGTGAAGGCCCAGTGTGTAGATTTGTACATGGTTTTCTCAAGGACTTTTAGCTGAAAAGGGGAAGAGAAATGTAGAGTAGTAGCTAGTGGGGGGGTGGGGGTAGAATCAAGGGAGGGTTTTTATGAATGGAGGAGACTTGGGTATGTTTTTCAGCAGCTGGGGAAAGACCCAATAGTTAAAGAGATTTAAAGTTAAGAGAGAATGAGGAGAATAGTGGGAACAATTTACTAGAAAAATCAGGAGGACATAAGATCAAGGGTACATGTAGATAACTTGACTTTGGCAAATAGAAAGTTTACCTTTCCAACTGCAACTGGAATGAATGAAGAGATGGTGGAAGAAGATGTCTGAATTAGAGGAAATGAATTGGAGAGAAGGGAAAGCTCTTGATGAATAATCTCATTTTTGGTGATGTTCTAGGTCCTCAACTAATGAGGGGGTTAGGAAGGGATATCATAGGAAGTTTGAAGAGAGACAAGACTTTAAATAGTCTCTTTGGGAGGGTAATATAGGGAATCCTTTAGGAGTAGATTGTTTGACAGAAATAGGGAAATCCAGAAGGGGGCAAAGTTCTACTTCAGACATGTTGAATTTGAGATGACCTTGGAAAATCCAGCTGGAAACGTCTAAAGGTTTTTGGTGATTTGAGACTGAAAGAAGAGAGACTAACACTGGATATATTAATTCAATAAACATTCAGGGTATGCTGTGCCCAATATAGTACCATACACACTGGGGATACAAATAAGAAAGACAGAGTCTGTCCTCAAGGAGTTTACAATTTAAGGAGAGAATGTAGAGAGAGAAAAGGGTCTAGGACAGAGTTTGGATATATAGCAGCAAGTTAAGGACTAGGAAGTTAAGGAATAGGACAAGGATGATGTCGCCAGTAAAGGAGGCACAGACAAGTGGGAGGAGAGAAGTAAGGGAGAACTTGTGTTTTGAAGAAAAGACATTAATAAATTTATATACTATATATGGTATACCAAGAACATAATAAATACTAAATAATAATTGCTATTAATGCTAATTAATAGTAGTAACTTTATTTAGGCACCAATCTGCCAGAAACACTTTAATATTATTCTCTATTAAAACCATTTCTAGCTTAGAGGGAGATGTCCACACTGGCATAGTTTTCCTGTCCTCCATGCCCTCCAGCTTCACTTTTTGCCCCAAGACGATTTCAAATAACATTTATAGGAATCTTGAACAAAGAAAGGATTCTTTAAAATATAGTCTGGGTTAACATTCCAAGATTGGGGGATAAGAAAATTACTCTTACCTTGCCCCTAAACTGACCACTCTTCTGAAGGAATCCATAGAGTCCTTCCTGAAGATAACCATATCAGGAATCTAAATTGAATTGAACATTTTGTGGGAGTACCACCAGTTGAATAGAAGGATATTTCTTGAAGTAGACCCTGGTCCATTTCAGAGGAGAATGATCCCTTAGCACATCCACCTAGTGAAAGACTTTTTTGTTCTCAACCCTTCACCCACCTTTCCTAACCGCTAACCAGGAGTCTAGAAAAAGCTTATAAAGATGGGATTAACTCTACCCTGCCCATTTTAGATTTAATCACCAGAAACATGTATATACTTATATACTTACATATATATATATATATATATATATATACTTTCTTGAGTGGGGGAAGTCCGTAACCCACATGTGCATAAGTGGGTGACGAATCAGAATTGACTGCCCCCTGGGCAGTCCTAAGCAAAGCTGTAATTTGGTACATGTAAAATGGGAGGAAGGCACAGGAAGTGACAAAAAGAATGGTCTTTAAAAGTGGCCAGAACTTCCTGTGACCCACTTTTTTACCTTGAACTGGGCCCTGGAGGAGCTCTGGCTGATGACCTTGGACTGCTTTCTATTTTTCCTTAGAACTACCATGTGAGTGAGTGAAAAAGGCTGACTCCCTTCCTTGGCTTTTTCTTGG